>NC_142724.1:7727272-7878787 GCF_055471065.1 Atractosteus spatula
CAGTTTATCAAAGCACAAAAAGTGATCTATGGCACATGTGGTCTTAAATTACAGCCTGAGGCAAGCTTACTGAAATGTTTTATATCTTATTGCGTAGGTAAATAAAGGTATGCTGTAAAGTTTCTGCTGGATCTAATTTAGATTTCATTTTATCATTGACTCAGCATTCATTAGTTTACTATCAATTTAGTAATAAGAGAGTTACCAAGAATATTCCCCTAAGCTCCAACAGAGGTCAGAAAACTAATTAACCTTGTTGTTTGTGCATGAACAGGCAACAAAAATGGGTCTGATTTCTAAACATGGTTGTATTCAGTCACATAGGGGATGAAAGAGAGAGACGACACACCTTAAACACAATCTGTAAACTCATTGCTGTTTGCTCCAAATATATTTTAGTGCTCCATCAAAAACCCTCAAATGCTCGATCTCTCTTAGATATTAAAAGTGATTTAACATCTAAGCTATAGTTATAGATCAAGGTCACCCATTTTATCTTGGTAAGAAAGCAATGCTTCTATTAATAAAACGATTTTCAATAACACCTTATTCCTAGCTGCTCAGGCTGTAATATCTGACAATATGCAATGTTTTTTTTTTCTCCAAAACAATATCAGAAAAAAACCCAGAAAAAGAGATCAAATACAATGAAGAATACATGACCTTTTTAGATATGCATGCAATCTTTCAATGTTTTGCACCCAATTTTAACATTGTTCTGTAAATACAATACAAATGATCACTATTCATCTTAATCACACTGTTTCTTAAAAATAATTTGTGTAAATAAGTGTGATTACAAAGCAGACAGATATACAGTACACACTACAATTATTATATGTTACCAAACTGTTTAATGAACAGTTTTTTTTAAATTATTTACTGTATATTAGAAAGCATAAAAAAATGACAGAGTGTGTTAAGGCATAACTAAGCACATGCTGTACATAAAATTCTGTTGTCCAAGATTTGAAGGAATACTGATTTTGGCAAGACCCAGGGAATATGTGAAAACTGGAAAAAATATTGTTTATCTGATGAATTTTACAACTGTTGCTTGCTGGGAAATGAATATGATGTGAAATCAATGTCTTTATTGGTATACTGTGCTTCAATAGCTAATGGAATAGTATAAAGTCCAAGTGCATGGCCTCCTCAACCACTTCAAGGCCCCTCAGACACACTCACTCTTCAGCATAGGCAGCTGTTTTTCATGAAATCATTTCAAAGCGTTTCCTCTGTGGCGGGCAAATACAAATTACAAGCAAACTTTGTTTCCTATTAAAGAAGGATGTATTTGGGGAGTGACTGTAAAAGAAAACTTAGGATGGAACCTAAGAGGCATATAAATACACTGACTTTAATGGGTGGAGAGCCCTTAAAATGTACTCTTGTGGTCCCCAAGCATTTATTGATGTGATAGTTCAGGTGGGTAGCTGCGTCAGCATGCAAAGGAACAAGTAATAGGTTTATTCCATGCTGAAAAAAAGAAGAAAGAGAACACAATGTTTCGGGCCGTGGAACCTTCTTCAGGTGTCACCTGAAGAAGGACACCTTCAGGACACCTGAAGAAGGCTCCACGGCCCGAAACGTTTCTTCTTTTTTTCAGCATGGAATAAACCTATTACTTGTTCATTTATTGATGTGCTTCACAATGTGCCAGAGAGAAGGTCAGTGCAACTTTATTGCCAGTTACAACACCCCTCCTTCATGGGTAGGATAATTCCACAATCATTTTTTCCTTACCCCACAATCTTCGCAAAACTGATCCATGTGTTATTAACCTGTCTTTCCTCTGTGCACAGATCAAGGAAATTAAAGATTTTTCTAGAGGATGCTACAGTTGGGTTAAATAAATCAGAACTACCAGTCTTTTTCCACATGTATCTGTGCTTTATTACACCAGACCTGATAGAATCAAAGCTTTTCTTCAGGCTTTGAAAATAATTTGCATTGGACTGATGCAAATAGATTGTGTTACAGTAGGTTAGCTGATGAAAGCTTGTAGAAAGCCTCCAGAGGGAGCCAGAGATGGGATTTTCAAAATAGCTTCATTACTGTGGCTTAATGATACATGTAGGTTACGATCACTACACTAAATTGACATTTTTGCTGTTTAGAGAATTTGTTTTAATTTAAACTTTCAGCTTCCAGGGTGCTTAGTGGTGAGCGTGGCACACTGGAGTATTTATCTTACTTTAGATAATTTAATGAAACCAAATGTTATAGGTTTTGTAGAAAGCTTTCATTCAGAGGACCCTCTTAAAAATCTTGAGCAACTCTTGGTTGTAAACCATTGCAGTTCCTAAAGGAAATTAAATTAAAAATAAAATTGAAACTATTAATATTGATAAGGGGTCAGAATCAGTTTAATGATAGTGACTAAATACTGTACATTCCCTCCCAGGCCTCTATATCTAGGCAATGTTTAAGACTATAGCTTAAGAACTTAAGAAGTATTTTAGCTAATATACTGTACTATGAAAATGTTCCCCTTCAGTCATACTAGTAGTTAATCTAATGATTCATCTGCTAACAAATCCTCATTGGAATTAATTGTCTATAAAGTACAGAAGTGAAAAAGAAGCACAGAAACATTTAAATTTTTCTTCAAAGTGAGAGAGAATGAAGGAGAAACATAGTAATAGAAAGCAAATACTGTATGTTGTTGCAGCGTTCTGCTTCTAAACAAATTTGTTTCCTAAATTAAGTATTGCCTTAGCAAAGCTCACTATAATCATGTGAAGTCAAATCCTGGAGTTTGGAGATACTGTACCTTCCGGTAACAATTAAAGAAAATACAGAATATTTAGAAATCAAATAATGCTTATATATTAAACCTTAAGATTTACTGATATTTAAATCTTATTGTTTTACAAATTACAAAGTAATCACATAATTCAGTCTCTTAGCAATTTTTTAAATAGATTGTGGGGTAATTAAAATATTGTGAATAAGAGAGAACATTATATGTGATTTACCCATAGAAAGCAGAGCTGATGTCATATGAAATGAACTGGGAAGCAAATCAGTTGGGGTGCAGAATGGTTTCCACTATATTAGAAAGTCATTTATTTAACCAAATAATACAGTCAGCATACAGTAGATTTGATACAGGAGTGTCTGGAAAACATCCAGAATCCTTAATTACATCTGAGAAGAAGGAAGAGTGGAGTATAAAATCACTCAGGGTAACGCTGAAGAGAGGCATCAGTGAAAAAACAGGATACTGTCATCATCTCTGCACATGTGCACTGTTGTTCATTTCATGGCATTGGACTGATAAAAGAAACAGCTACCATGTCTGCAAAGGGAATTTACCCTAAATTATAGGCTTAATTATGCCATTACCACCAATCAGTTTCATTCAAAGAAATAATTCCAAATTCCCATTACTATATAAAGCTAATCCTTTCCCTGTTTTTGCAATCTGTGAGGAAGATTAAAACTTCAAATTTAAGGGATGACTGCCCAAACCAAGACTGCAGTGCAGAAGTCAGTAGACATAAGCCTTGTGGAGCTCAAGGAAAACTTGGCCTTCAGTTACTGCAATATTTAGTGCTTCAGAAGAAGCAGAAGCCATAACTTCTTCCTGTTACCGAGCCTGTGAGCAGAGCTGAGAATTCTTGTTGAAAAAAAACTGAGCATACTATAATCAAGATCGAAGAGATGGCATGGCACAACATGGAAATCGTGGTGTCATTAATGAAATGTGATGTAAACACAATATATTTTTAAAACACCACAATACAAATCTGCTATAAGCTATGACTAAAGTGTTTTGATGGATTTCTATTTTTTAAGTGAATTTTTTTTTTGCCAGGTCTTCCAGATTTTAAAAGATTCCATTAAAGAATGCTTCACTACGGAAGCATATTGCTGCCACCAAAGAAAAAAAATCCTCACTCTTATCTTGTAATCACGAGAAATGTATCTCATAATCACGAGAAAATTAACTCGTCATTACGAGATAGCGAATTAACTCGTCATTACGAGATAGCGAATTAACTCGTCATTATAATTTAGTAATTCTCACGTACTTTATGTGGGCACACGATAGCACAATTGTCATATAATACCTACTGTATATCACACAGGTAGCTGCGTCAGCATGTGTAGGCTGCAAAGGAACATGTTAAAAGTTAATTCCATGCTGAAAAGAGGGAAAAAAAAGCAGCATTGTGTTGTGTTTCTTTTTTTTCTCAGCATTGAATAAATCTTCAACTTATTCCTTTATTACTGTAGTGCTTTTGGGTTCTCGTGGGTTTGCGCCCTTGCCGCTCCCACCTCATGTTGGCCCTCCACCGCTGGGGCTCGAACCTGGGCCTCCAGCGCCACTCGACAGGGAACCAGCCAGCTGAGCGGGCGGGTGATGTCTCTGCTATTCACGGGGAAGGGCGGTGATGTCACCGCGCTGGCAACCGGCTCGCATAACCTGTAATGTCGGCCGCATCTGTTACAAAACCTATATCGCTACGTGCGGCCTTACAGTTGTAAGCAGTGGAAGTGATTGCACGTGTAACTGTTCATAACAGAACCATCATTGCTTTGAGCTCTAAATCCCACAAAACTGGTCCTCATGCTTGTAAGGATTCTGTTCATATTTGCTAAAAATTCCAAGATTTCATGATGACTAAACCCCAGTCAAACTGTGTCCAGCGCTGCAGAATTTGTACAGAATCATTAAACCGAAAGTGCCAGCCAAGTTCACTGTACCTTCTACATGTGTTCAGGGCACAATGTAACAGGTTGTACATACACTGACCTAAGCATTGCTATCTCGTAATTACGAGATAATTCGTTATATCATAATTACAAGATAGGGGGGCGATTTTTGTTTTTCCTTTGGTAGCAGCAATGCGCTTCCATACTTCATTTTAAGCGTAGGACCCATGCCTTTTTTTTAAAGTGATTTAAAAGCATTAAGATATTTTAGTATTGGTGATATACAAGGTAATATTTTAGCCAGTAGCAAGAGTATATCACCGTCAACTCACAACTGGCATTGAAGTACAGCAGGTGTAAGACTGGCCAGTATCTGGATGAGAGACCTCCTGGGAAAGTTGCTGGAAGAGGTGTTAGTGTCTGCTGTGTAACAGTGGGGCCAGTTGGGGGCACTCACCTTATGGTCTGTATGGGTCCTAATGCCCTAGTATAGAGGAGGGGACACTGTACTGTAAAAAAGATACCTTCAGGTGAGACGCAAATCGAAGTCCTGACTCTGTGTTCATTAAAAATCCCAGGGTGACTCTTGAGGAGAGCTGTTACACTGGCGTCCTGGCCAAATTTTCCATTGATCTTTACCAACCATAGCTTCCTAATAATCCCCATCTATGAATTGGCTTCATCACTCTGTTCTCCTCCCCACTGATAGCTGGTGTGTGGTGAGCATACTGGCACATTTTGGCTGCCATCGCATCATCCAGGTGGGGGCTGCACATTAGTGGTAGTGGAGGGGAGTCTCCATTTCCTGTAAAGCACTTTGAGTGGAGTGTCCAGAAAAGCACTCTATACTGTAAGTCTAAGGAATTTTTCCAACAGCCTGGAAATCTGTGCAATTTAATGTCTCTGTATTTGATTGGCATGTCATCAAACATTTATTGGAGCAACCATGGAAACATAATGTGAGTCACAAATTAAAAATAAACAATTTTATTTCTAATCAGAAATTCATTTTTCTTTAAGCAGTGTTCTGTTTGTTACAACAGATAAAAGCTCCACCATACTGATGAGAATGATGAAGGCTCATTATGATAGCATTTTAGTGGAAGACGTTAAATACAGTAAACATTAAATCACATTGCTCTTGCTCTGTTAGAATATTTCCGAATATTTACATTACAGATGGGATTTTTATAGATATGGTAGTATTGCGGTATTGGTTTTTAGCCCTATAATTATTTGAGAATTGCTTTGGAGAAAATCTGTTCCCTTTTGAAAAGGTCAAAATCATATTGGCAATGGGAGGAAAAGAGCTACATTTTAAATTTGAGTTAAAAATCAAAAGGTCAGCTGTAGAATGAATGTGGAAAATGTTTCTTTTGCTTTTTCCTTCAAGTAAATATTGCACTTTAGATATCTGTTCCATGTCTTGTTGTATAAGTTCTGGAAGTTTAAAATATGTAGGAGGATGACACTCAAATTCTCTGGCTAAATATAGATAAAGAAGAAGCATTTTTATAATACAAGCTGTCAGAAGACATTTATTCCTCACGTAAAACAAGTTATACATAGTTAACCATAAATACAAATTAGCATTTCATTAATGGCAATGACTGTCACTTGTTATACCTTCATTATGAATCTATCAAGATGGTGCGAACTGTTTGCAATATTGGCCCTGTGTGTTTTCTGCATCTAAACACTTAAAGGTGCTACATTGCCTAGCAAGCAGATATAGTTTTACAAATATTGACAATGTAGCACGATAATGAGTAAATAGATTGATTTCTTTACAGACCAATTTTGAAAAAACATTTATAGTTGTATCTGTATACTATTGGCTGTTGATGAATATTTGATTGTACAATAATGTTTAAAGCAATGTGAGGTCACTATGTACTGTCTTGTACTGTCAGAACCTATGGCATCACTATCTACATAAGCATAAACAAATTGCAACACTAATTAAAAAAGTGGGAGGTTAGAGCTAAATTAGGAGAATACTTAAAACTTAAAAAGAGTATTTTAAGTGCATTCAAAACGGTTTTAGAAATAATATATTTATTTTAGAAGAACATTCCTAACAAGTAAGAAGGGCAGTTGGTAACATTAAAGCATATCTTAAATAGCAGAAATATTTTGAGAAAGTCCTCCATAAAGATTAATTCTTAGATTAAAAGACAGAGGAATTCAAGGTGATATACAGCAGGCTCAGGGATCTAAAAATGGTTAATAAACAGGAAATAAACAGGAAACAGCACATAGTGTGAAGGGCTATAACCTCTAATTGAGCAGATGTAAGAGGTGTTCTGCAGGGATCTGTTAAAGGCCATTTGTTGTTTCTTCTACATTATATCAATGATTCGGATCCTGGTTTAATTAGCAAACAAATTTGTAGTTTATACAAAAATGATGGAGTGGTAAACAAACATCAACAAGGGAATTACAAAAAGACTTAATCGTGAACTGGGAAATTGTGAGAACAAATAACACTAGAGATGCATGTTATTTTGATCCACACAGGAAGCAGGATCAGGGAAGTTATACATGAAACAATGATCTACATAAAACCAAAAGCCCTGTTTTCATCAAGAAATTATGGCAAGGCAATAAAAAAAAATGTCTGCTCATGTTTTGCAATGCAATAGTAAGGCCTCATTTAGAATAGGTTTTAGTCACCACACAACAACAACAACAGAACATTCTAGCCTTAGAAATCATTCAAATAAGAGCAACAGCAGCTCCCGATCTCTTATTAAAATAAATGAGGAAGACAAGTTGAATGGCCTCTCACCTGCAAACGTATGTACTGTACTTGTGACAGAGGAGCCTGTCACGAGGTACAGGTAGACGGGAAATACACTATTCATACACCTTCTGGTGAGCGGTTGCTAGATACAGTAAGTTTCTGAGGGTGCACATTCAGGGCTTGACTAGTAACTGCTATTACTTAATTTCATATACATTCACACACATAAAACACATACTTAAACACAGGTATGAGTATTGTGGTATGAATGGAGAGTGCTTTCAAAAGGGATGATACTCACTGTTTGTTTGGTGTTGGTACTTCCAGGGTGGGTCAGCCTATGGTGGCCTCAGAAGGCCAAACCTAATCCCACTTCTCAAGGGGTATTTATGGAGATGGAAAAATCACATGCATGTGGAGAGAGGGAAATGTTATAGTTTGTATTCTTTATTTGAACCAGGATCAAAAGAACTGTATTATTAAGATACTGTATGTGATGTTCTTGGGTTAGAAAGGAATCAATGTATAATTTGTGAAATTATTATGATTTGGAAAAATGGTTGGTTCCGGGGGGGGGGGGGTTACATGCTATTTAAGCTGGCTCCTCAGCCTAAGAAGGGGTTGTTGGTGGTTGGCAAGTCAGGTAGTGTGACTTAAATCAGAGAGAACGGAATAAGAAAAGGAGGATTTGTCTTTATTTGAATAATTATTTTTGTTCCTTTTTGGGTTTTGTTTTTCTGGTGTGGGGGACCGGGAGCACTGTAAATAAACTGCAGTTATTTCACTTGAGTGATTTGCGGTGGAGCCATTCTGTTACCCACAGACCTACCTACGGGCCTTCCTCAGGCCATTGTGTGACAGTACTGGGCAGTATGTTCTTATATTCCCAAATAACAAATCCACACCTGCAGAAAAGAGTAGAATAAAATAAATAATAAACTTGATTTTGACAGATATGATTCATTTTTAAAAAAAAAAGTAAAGCTGACCTCCACTTTCCAGGTATGTGCAGCAGCTGCTGAAATGTGGTTTAAATTATAGAGATGTGTGTGCCATTAAATGAAGTTAAAATGTGTAACCATGTGTGCTGAACACAACAAGGCTATTTTCCTAAGGCTTCATGGGTATTTAGAACATTTGTTTACTGCCTTTCCAGGTTCTAGCAGGTCTTCATATCCATTTAGTAAATATCTCCTTTTATCCAGTACAAAAACAGAGTGATTTACATCAAAATTCAGATTCAAAATTTACACTGTATTCTGCTGGTTGTGGGAATGCAGCTGCAGAAAAACATTGTGGGTGATGTGAGAGATTACTGAGGAGAGTTTTAAGAGGATATCAAGGAACATGCTGGAAAACAAATTCCATCTGAATGTTTTGTTTCAAAAACATATGAATAAATTATAGTTGTTCTAAATGAAAGAAAACAGATGTGAATGCATTTTTATGGTTTTTGTAATAAACCATATATGGTATTTGCATGGCTGGAGTTAAAAAAATAGAACTTTTAGAAGTTTTAAAATGCTAACAAAGACATTAATTAAAGTATTCTCCAACAATACATGTTTTGTTGGTGAATTCATCAAAAAAAATTCTTAGAGTGTTAAAAATAAGAAATTAATCCTTGCATTCATGTAGTACTTCTCATCACAAAGACTCTCAATGTGCTTTATACATATGAGACACACTTTATTCAACACTCTGAAGTCCACCACTCATTTGGATAAAGTGTGGAGGTCATAATGGAACCACACTATAAGAAGATTAGGTGGAGAAATGAGAAACTACTTGAATTAAGGGGAAAAGGTCAGAGTAAGCCAAAACTTTAAGGGCTGTTAACAGCCCTATCTTTACAAACAGTCCTATGGGATCTTTAATAGTCTTTAATAGTTCTATGGGATCAAAATAGCTAGATACAACTATAGAGTTAAATTAGAGTCATGTTATCATGGCTGCAACACATGGAACATGTGGAGTGGTATACGCACCATTACAGACTAAAAAGTGCAACCCAGCTACAGTATATCACACACCAGTCTGCCTTTCTCCTGATGAGTTAAATTAATTCTATGCTCAGTTTGAGGTCAGTAATGCAGATCCAGCCAGGAGGATTCCAGAAATTCAGGGCGAACACCCACTGATCATATCCAGAGAGGATGTGTATAAAGTTTTTAAAAAGACTAATTTACACAAGGCTCCTGGCCCTAATGTTATCCTGGCCTTGTTCTGAAGGCATGTGCAGACCAGCTGGCAGATGTCTTCTCGGATATATTTAATCTTTATATAGCTCGGTCTATAGTTCCTTTCTGCTTTAAAAAAAACACCATTGTCCCTGTTCCTAAGAAACCCAGAGTCAGTTGCCTGAATGACTACCGCCGCATTGCACTCACATCAGTTATCATGAAGTGCTTCGAGCGGTTGGTCAAAGCATACAGTACATCACCTCCTCACTGCCTGACACCTTAGACCCACTACAATTTGTTTATCGCCAGAACAGGTCAACAGAGGATACTATTGCCACTGCCCTCTCACACCTGGATAAGAAAGGAACATATGTGAGAATGCTGCTTGTTGATTACAGCTCAGCATTCAATACCATAGTGCCCTCAAAGCTTGTCATCAAACTCCAGGACCTCTGACTGAACACCACCCTTTGTAATTGCATCCTGGACTTCCTGATGGGACGTCCAAGTGGTGAGGGTGGTCACCAACATATCCTCTACACTGACTCTAAACACTGGAGCCAAGTGTACTTAGCACTCTCCCCTACTCCTTATTCACCCATGATTGTGTCACCAGGCATAACTAAAACTCTATCATTCAGTTTGGGGACAATACAACGGTCATCGTCCTGATCAAAGATGGTGAAGAGTCTGTGTACAGGGAGAAGGTTGAAAGCATGGCAGCATGGTGCCAGGAGAACTATTATATTTAATTATAGGAAACATCAGGGAGGAGATCACATACCTATTTATATCAATGGGACTGCATTGGAGAGGATCAGCAGTTTTAAGTTCCTAGGAGTTAACCTGGACCCACCACCTATTCTATTCTATCTCCGCAGGCTAAAGAAGTTTGGCATGCCATCACATATCCAGACCAACTTCTACAGGAGAACTATTGAGAGTATCCTGACTGGCTGCATCACTGCCTGGTATGGGATCTGCTCCTCCCTGGATTGCAAAGTACTGCAGAGGGTGGTGAAGTCAGCACAGCTCATTACCGGCTGTGAGCTACCAAACATCCAGGACATCTACTCAGCTAGTCATAAACTGTTTTCTCTCCTACCATCCGGTAAATGGTATAGAAGCATTCAGTCAAAGACCAACAGATTACGGAACAACTTCTACCTCTAGGCAATAAGACTGCTAAACAGCCAAGCTGCAGTCACCTTCAGCAACCACCCTAACGGTCCTTGTCAAATGTTCAGGTTATATGGACATACAGTTTTCCATTGTATTTGGCACACTGCATATTGCACTATTTGTACATAATGTATTACATACACCCTGGATATGTAGCAGTTCTGTTTATATTGAGTTTTTTACATTCATTTTTTATTGCACTGTTATTATGTAACTTTATTCTGTAACTTTTAATTTTGTGATTTTTATTTCCCCCTGGTGAGCTCGCAGAAAAGACATTTAATTGCCAGCAATTACTGCTGCATGCTGTATTGTTGTGCATTTGATAAATAAACTTTGATTGAATGATTTAATGACCAAGTAGTCAGAACCTCACGTTTAACATCGGTTTGGAAACTCTGCTCCAGGGGAAAACTATTGCCTACAGGACCACCAACATTACTTACAGCAGCATGCACAGCCTTGCTTAAATTTTGAGATAAAGCTTTAATTGGTAACACTGCTGTCAGATAATCATCTGTTTATGGGCTTGGACAGTTGATATTAATAAGCTTGCAGCACATGATTCAATACTGTTAGTTGAACTTAAATTGTGTCCATGTATTACAGTGTCTTGTAAAAGCATTGAGACCCTTCCTATCACGTGCCATTTTTTAAAATTACAAAATGCAAACTGAAGACTTCTAAGGGTAAATAAGAAGTTAGTTCAAACTAGAAAAAAAACACAAAATGAATTTGTTGGTTGCAAAAGTATTCAGACCCACTAACTACTTGTCAGAAGCATTTTTGACAGGAATTAAAACTGCAATATTTCTGGGTGTGTCTACCAAGTTTGTATACCAGCATGATACAATTTCTTTACAATTTTGTCCAATTTACCCCACTCTCTTTTATACTCTCATTAATAGTCAGCAGTTTTCAGATACTTCTATAGATTCAAGTCAGGCTTTTGACTGGACCTCTCAATAGTAGTCATTTTTTTATTGTTAAACCACTCCAGTGCAGCTTTGGCCTTATGGTTTAGATCATTGTCCTACTGAAAGGACAGTGTTGGTTGGGGATTTAGGTTCAAAGCAAGTATTTTCTTAATGGCCTGCAAGTTGGGAGACCTTTCCATTAACAGGCACAACCTAACATCCAGTAGCTTCTTACTAACTATCTCAGCTGATCCTGTTTAGCCAGAGACACTGCTCTGTAACAGACCCTTGCATTCCTGACACAAATGTAGCAAATTTGTATTCTCCAGCTTTACAGGACCACCAGACAGTTTGCTGATGGTAGGGCCCAGATAGTACTTGTAACTCAACCTTGGCAAAAACTCCTCTCTCAACTGGGGTGAGAAGGTATGTTGCTATCCTGCTTACCCAGCACCTCTAATGCTCCTGAGTACAGTTTGTACTGTGTTTTCTCAAGCAACTTCAGTTCATAGAGTCCCACAGGCTGTAAAGTAGCTGAATTTTCTACTGATGAGCCACCCCCCTCTTAGCTGATCTTATAAGCCACCAAATTAGAACAAGTTCAGAGGAGGGGCTAATTACATACAGAGCCTATCTTGACTTTTTACTGCATGTGGAATTTCGCTCCCTGTGAGTGCTGAGTATTCATCCAGACCTCATTTGCCTCATTCTGCAGGTGTTTCTCATTAACAGGTGGCTTTCTCTCAAACACTCCCCCCCAACTGACTCACAGTTTTGTACCCTTCTCCTGATCTTTGCCTTTGCACAATTTTATTCCTGAGTTGTTTTATTCCTGAGTTCCTTGCTATGCATGGTTGAATCTTTGTTATTACTGCACATAGAGGCCACTCAACTAATTGTGTGGCTCTGTAAGGTAATTTTTTGCACCTGAATTAGTTCAAGTTTGCCACTGCAAAACATTTGAATACATTTGAATAAACTGTTTTTTTTTCTTTTAGATTATCTATTTGTTCCTTTCTTTTTGTTTTTGCGTTAATGTGTGAAGTAAAACTGTGCAAAGCTCTGAATACTTTTGTCATAAACTATTTATACCATTTAGCAACAGAAACTTCAATGGAGATGTAATTGATATCATCAATATTTGTATTGATAAGATGGCCTCAACAGGTTTAGTGTGATGACTTTCTACCCTAGGAGCAAAGCAGAGTGAACCTCTTCCAATTTAAATTTAACATGTAACATTAACACGCAACGTGTTACAGTAAAAAACGTGAGTAACAGGAAAGCTATGAATATGCTTATAATCAATTGTAATATACATTTTACTCATTTTTCTCTTCATAAGTGGGGCATGTTGTAAATATATTTTAAAAACAGGACATACTGCTATATCTGCATATAACAAATCATATACTTGTTTTCCAGTCTTTCATTAGGTCAAATCAGCTTATCATCAGAGCCCAATTGGGTTTCACTAAATAAGTGATTTAATCTGTATATGACAATCAAAGTTGCTTAAGTCTATCACACAGTTTCTCGGTAACGTGGTAGTTTTTTGGTCAGTCAACAATTGTCAATTAATCAAAATGATACCAAAACATTTAATTAACATCCACAATCTGAATATTTTATGTTGTGTATAAAGCCATACATGCATTAATAGAGTGAAATTTATTTTCATGCTTTATACTGTATGCTTAGTCTATAAACTATCCAGTAAGCATAAGCTTGTCCCATTCCATTCTCCATTGAATTAGTAATTGTTCAATACATTTAATATAAAATTCATGAACTCACAATTCTGAATCATGGACAGTGAAAAAATACAGGAAGTGGACAGTGAAGGGACTGTACACAAAATAATTCTACACTTTCATCTATTAATTGCAGTCATACTTTATTTTAACAGCTTTTTGTGGCAATTATACTAAAAAAGGTCAAGATAACACAAAATATCATTTAATTTCCAGCTAAATTACAAACGTTTATTTGTTGCTCATGTTCACATGTAATGTTCTCATAATGTTTTCATTCAATCCCTACTTTTTGATTATGGAACTGAAGGAAGTAGAAGTAGAGGGGGTAGAAAAAAGCTTACTGATAGTTGTATTTGAAATACTTTCAGCATGTTTAAAGATTAACGAAAGTTTCACGATTTTTGTCTCACAGTTGGTCTTCATACATAATCACTTTGATGTGTTTAGATTTCTCTGTTGTTGAAACAAAGAAATGCTTTTAGTCAAAGCATTATTTTACATCAGGCCTTAGGTTTACTAATTAAAAATTAATTTTAAAAGTCCAGACATTTAAGCAAAACAGAGAAGCTGGAGTTAAAAGCTACTTAAGAGTAAAATGAAAAATCAACATATTTAATTACAGCAGCATTCTGTATTTTGTACTGACTAATTTGAAGTCACTAATGATTCAACACTACCCAGTGGAATACAGCCTTCAGCTTTTAAAAATTCTATGCACAGGATATATATAATCATTTCTGTAGGAAACTACACAGAATATGGGTTGAGCATTAAAATATTCTGTCATTGTATTGTTGTATACATTTTCTACTAGGGGGTTGAAAATGCCCAAATGACCAGTTGCTTTTAGCACCAGAGTTCTGGAGATATATAGTATATCAGCTCAGCTGCCACATGTTTTGGGAATAGGTCCTAATTAAAATTCTTCAAAGCGATGAAATCCTGAAAATGAAACAGAAAAAAAAACTTTTTTAACAATAACTTCATATAGCTCAGTATCTCTAACGCACATAAAATAATTAGGAGAAAACTGCAGTGCTTAAGACTAAGTGCACTGGGCTGCATGGTTGTTTAATTAGCAAACCTTTGCACCCTTTCATCTCTGGAGTTCTTGGTTTAAATTAGCTTTAGGTGATGCAACAAAGATTAAACGAGTGCCATCAAAGTTTTCCACATCATTACAATGAAACCCAGTTTTCTTTTATCATATTGTAATGACAGTCATGGTTCAGTGACTTCAGTTAAGTTTTGTAGGGGAAGAGCTCCTTTTAATAATAATGTTTGAAATGCTATTATAATACCATGTGCATTAGGGTCAACAGCAACACAGACTAAACACTTAGTTGAAGGCACACTACAATAACATACAGTACCAATCATTTTTAAGCTCTAAACAAACAAGCCAAACTGTAACTTTAGAAGTATTACCAGAGATTTATTTTTTAAATGGAGCAAACTATAGAGCAGAAGAGAAAATTCATTTGCAAAGTAATTTTGCTTATGGTTCTTTGAGGACATTATTGGAAATTGTGTACCTAAATTAAAATGGGTGGAAAATTTCATTAAGTAAAGGTAAAGTAATTCATTGTATTGATAAGCTAGCTCCTGTTGTTCTGGGCATAAGTTCAAGTTCCTGAATAGTGCTATGGGAGGGAAAATCATACTTTCAATCATCACTTTCACAACAACAATGCTAAAAGAAGAACTGGAAATAAATGTTTGTCATATATGTTTTTAAGACCTCTATGTCTGCTTCAGTTTCTGTTTTCTCAAGATTGTGCACCTTCATTTGTGTTCTGTTTCTATGCTTTCGATTTGAAAAGGGACTAAAATTACAATTTGTCTTTTCTGTCCAAGTTGTCCTTTGTTAATACGGTCAAAGAAGTAATTACATTAAATAGGAGTGAAATAAGAGAGGAAGCAAGAGAAGGATTCATGCATACCGTTTACCCATAACGGCTAAATAAGCTTTATTGAATCGCATGCTGCTTGTGACTGTGAGACCAATTCACTGACCTCCCAGTCAAGGATATTTGTTTCCTATGAACTTGAAGGTCATTGAGCAGACTGATATGGTATCTGCACCATCTCAAGTTGAGTAGATGTTTCCTCTGGAGATATCTGGTCTTTGGGAATGGGAATTGGGAATCCGTGTATGATGTGTTTTATTGTGGTAAAAAAAGTTGCACACCAGTTTCCATACATCATGACTGAACGTGATATTGATCCAATGGCATGGTGACCATGATGATTGGAAGTCTCATTCTGCTGCAGCCTTCACCTAGCAGAACAAGATATTTCGGGCGGTTAATCGGGCGGTTAATATTCTTCCACCTATTTTGCTATTGATTACTTGTTTGCCAATTAAGAAGGATGTTTGATTCCCTACAGGCTATAACAGTAACCAAAAGAAAGAGTCCTAATGTTATTCACCCCATCGATGCTGAGTCTATATTAATCATTGTCCAGTTCTTAAGGAGAAATTTCTGAAACCTGTGTGAGACAAAAACTAAACACTAACCAAATGGGACTGTGCAGGAAGTCTACTTTTTAGTACCACATGAAAATGACCCATTCAAGACATAGGGGCAGGACTGTGAGATGGAAGATGAGGGCCTGCTGCATTTTGTTGCACATGCTCATTGCTGTTTATAGCTTTAAGCTGTGGCTAACATGAAAAACCTCTCTGGTTCACCTTTTTATCACATGATAGAAAGAAAAAGATTACATCATTCACTGCAATACAAATGGAAACTATGCATGGATAGAGAGTCCAGGAGGCATCACCAGGGCTTTTGTTACTGTTACAGTGATTACATCAATTCTATCAGTGGCCAGCCACAATTGGAATCAATGACATTAGGTGTGATCACATGCAGCTTACTAAGAATGAGCGTGACAGATGAATGAAGAACCAGATGACATTGAAGACTTGGAAGAAATATCACTTAAACATGACCATTCTGAATTTTCATGTTGGTGAGTGGTTGCTCACTGGGAAATAGGCAACATGGATGATACATTTTACATTCACATATTCAAACCTGACTCAAACAAATCTTTTAATTCACCCTTTTTTAGACCATTTCAAATGATGAGAAGAGTCTGAAAGAAGGCACTTCTGTCTCAGCAGAGGTAGGTTTCAATGTGAGACTTGACTGAAAAAATAATTATAAATGAAAACTGTTGCAGCTACATTTCTTTTGTTCCATAAACAAAGCCTTTGATTAAGGTTTGAGTGCAGACTAGAGATGTTTGCTGAGAATAGAAGCCATGTTTGCCACTGCGAAACTGAGATTTGCCAATTCTATTCCCTTTCTATCATTGTACAATAAACTGATGGTAATAAGAATAAGAGTATTAAGAAGACAAATAAAAAATGAATAAGCAAACTGAGAAGAGTGTAGAAAACATGAAAACAATTTCAGTGACTGAATAGCCTGTCTGGGCAGCTATAAATATGCTTTTCTTTCACTGTGTTATCTGATGGTCACTATGGAAATCAGGATGCCTCAGGGAAGGAAAATCAAATCGTATTTTTTTAAGACTCAAGAAAACCATATGAAAGAAGCAATACATGGAAAACCATACAAATGCCACACAAGCTGATTGATGCTATTGATTGAACAGCATTGATGCTAAATATTTATTATTTAATATTAATATTTAATATAATTTAATATGGTAAGCCTCATTACAAACTGGCAAGCAGTGCTGAGAATACTGTCTCACCAGGATTCTTTGAAGAATTGTTTGATGAATTCCTTTAATAAATACAGTATACAACAACAGTACAACACGATTATCAATATTGGTTAACTTGACTTTTTTAAGATTATTAAAATAACTTTTAAAAATAAATAGTTGTTAAACTACAGTGGAAATAGGGCAATTTAAAACTTGCCATTGAATATATTATACATTGTGTGCAAACATACTATAATAAATTAATCTTTTTAGTAAAATAAAGCCCAGTGGGCATTGTTTCGTCGAATATACGTATATTCACGGCGAAAATACGGCTATACGTATATATACGTCGCCCCGACGTACAATCAACGTCGAATTGCAACCGTAAAATCGACGACATTAATAAACGCATATATAACGTCGAAAACACATCTAACACAGTGCCTGAGGCTTTTTTTCGCAGTAATTAATTTACACGTGTATAATAAATATAGTAAATATAATAAATTAATTACTGCGAAAATAATTTACTTCGTACACTGTGCAGAGTGCCGTATACTCCTAGTTGCGGCACACACGATACATACAGTAAAAAGCCTCAGGCACTGTGTTAGATGTGTTTTCGACGTTATATATGCGTTTATTAATGTCGTCGATTTTACGGTTGCAATTCGACGTTGATTATACGTCGAGGCGACGTATACGTATAGCCATATTTTCGCCGTGAATATACGTATATTTGACGAATCAATGCCCACAGCTTGGCATATGGGTTTTGCGGAGGGGGTCTTGCCACCTGCCTGAAAAAAAACAGTAAAATGTTTGAGTGCCTATAGAGTTTCTATTTTTATTTTCTTGAGAAAAGTTGATACCATTTCCTGGACACCCCGTCCCCCATCAGTGCACGGTGCCCGGGGAAAAATCTGCAGGGGGGCGTCTGAAATTCTGAGGGGGGGTGATATTTCGGTTGAAACGGAGCTGTACGGTGCAGCTACCCAAATGAAATCTCGCAGCTATGCCATTGATTAGTGCTTCATGATAGAAGATAACGACTAGCAATCTGGTATTTGCGATGAAGTTCAGTTTCACATTTTTCGTCACTCTCACGGTTTGTATTGCCTGGAGCGAAAAGTACCATAAGCGTTCATTTTTGCAGCTACTGACGTTCTGAATCGTTAAGAAAAAAATGTTGTAAAACCAACAGAAAGCACAGACTGCTATAACTAGTCCTAGTTTTATAACGATTTTAAGTATAATGATAAACTACTGCAAGGAATCGGTCCACCTGAGCAAACAGGATCGTAATGTTGACACTCACTAACGACACTGATATGTGCCGTTCCTGGACGGAGAGCCCTCCTGCACATCAAACAGTCCGAGTGACTGTTAGTGTCATTTAGTGTTGTCTGACCATTGACAAAGTACAACTATTTTTTTAGGGCGCACGTTAAGTTAAATCCTTTTGCCCAAAACTGAAGGGGCGACACTCCTCCCTCCCCCCGTGACGCCAGGCCTGTCCCCATCCTATTCCATAATGTCATTATACTGTACAGTATATAATACCATACAACAGTGACCGATCCTTACTAACTGTATGCGTTAAAATTGCACATCAGCACATAGCAGGGGGCACATAGCCGCGATGTATTATCAATGTTAAATTTCAACCATAATATCGACAACATTAATAAACGCATACGTTGAGAAAATATCTAACCCAGCATATTTTCCGGTTATATACCACAATGCATTGCTAGTATTCGTTGGTCGCCATTTTGGCCACGTTTTTCAATCGTAGAAGAAGTCCGCGAATATCTCAGCAATCCTCTTTTGACGAGTAAGTATAAATAATAATAATAATAATACTATCTGAATACATACAGATCTTACTTAATATTCTCCTGCTACTTTACCTTTGCCTACTGCCCTGTCTCTCTCACACCTGAAGAAGGCTTTCTTCTTTTTTTCAGCATGGAATAAACCTATTACTTGTTCATTTATGTATAATGAACGTCTAAACATAGACGTATAATTGACGTATAACTTTAGACGTATATTAGAATTTCATTCTAGACGAATTGCAGACCACATTTAGACGTCTAAGGTATGCGTTTAATAGACGTATATTATACGTCTTTTGCCCACTGGGAGTATTGAGTATGGATGGCAAAAATGGGAAAACTAGTTAACTAGTATAAATGGTACAAGGTACTATTATTAATAATTTTATTCCTTAAATCACCATTAAGAAAAGAACCATTATAATATCAAATCAAGCTTAATTTATCCATTTGTAGGTAGGGCATAAAAGTATGCATATACTGTAATTTTAGCACAGTAATATTTTGTGGGATATCTGTGTTGTAAGGTGTTTTTAAAGAAGATTTTTGAAAATATATCTCTATTTCCAAAAAGTAAAAGAATGTATTTCTCTCCTAGTTGTCTCACCTTTATTGTAAAAGGAAAACACATTCACCTACAGTGTAAGTATCTTTTGGTCCTCCCACAAAATGTAATGGTTCACCATTTTTTCCCTAGTCAATAGAGGTCAATAAAAAACAGAATCTATGAGGAATTCATGCATGGCTATTTAGAATTTTTTTATTTGGCCTTGGGTTTTCCATTATAGTTCAATTATGAGGTTGTCAGTTTGGCGTGTGCCGCATACAAAGACATATGCTTTCCATGAACAAATCCTAGGGTTACCCAGTAGGACAGAGGACAGATGGTATCACGTCTCTAAAATATGAAATGCCTTCTACTATAACCAAACCATATGATTCAGACACAACCCTGCCAGGTTATTACTGTATTGCCACAAATGATTGCAGCACAGACATTGTCACCCCAGCGCTTCTTATTAAATGGCTTTCCTGTTAAAAAAAAGAGGAGTAGTGCTTCAAAGTAAAATAAATCAATGCCGTTCTATGATGAGATTTCTTTTGACAGTTTTATACACGCGACAGGAGTCAGTACAAAATGAAATACAATAAAACAGACCATTAATTTCCATGTCGCCTTTTATATTTAGCAACTAACTGTTTTGGAGAAAGACAGAGTCTTTCTTGGGTTTTCACTGAAATGGACAACACAGCCTTGATAAAATGCCTGCTTGTTAAATGATTTTGGTAGAACTTTTACTCAATCTTATTATATAATTATGCATGCTATATTCTTTACTGCTAATAGTAAAATGTTGCTGTGCTGCCTAGAAAGCTTATGCAATGTCACGATGCTTTAAATATACTGTACATACTCTTTTTGACTTCAAGTTGGAAACACAAGTTTGTACTGTATAATCAGTTTTTATTATATGGTATAAAGGGGTACATAACTCTTGATTTTTAGACTCTGAACGCAACTAATAAAATCATGGAAAACATAAGAAAACCTACAACCTGTAAGAGCTTTATTTTTAATGTGTCATGTTTTGCATGCTTACCTGCAAACTAACAACTGAATGTTCCCTAGACAGTATAGATTAATTGTGTTTGCAGGTGTTTAAAGTTACAAAAGTTACATGTGCCTATGTAACAGAAAGCTAATTTTGAACAAATGTCACTTTTGTCACAGAGTGACAGAAAGTGGGTGTTGGGCAGTGGCTTGGGGCCTGTGTGTACTTGAGTTATTCATGCAATGGCCAGTGGTTTTTGCTTGGTACAGTGGCTTTTTGTCTTTTGTGTCCACTTCTTTCACCTTTTAAGGTCCCCCTGCTGCCCTAGCACAAACAGCACAGCAGATGACAGTCTACACAGAATTAAGTGACCCACTGTTTGACTAGATGCCTGTCAATTACCTCACATTCAGAGGTGACTTGTAGGGTATGTGTCACAGCCTCCACTAATCAGACTCAAGCCCCTGTTTCTTCCCACAGATGCCGACACACATCCTAATTATTCATCCACATCTCTAGTCCTGCACCACACCTCCCAGCCACCCACTACTGGGCTCTTTACCTGCACCTCCTCGCTCAGTATTGTTCGTACATACAGTATAGAGCTCCCCTACGTTAAAACCTCTTCCTCTGAGAAAATCATCATCTTGCGAAAACCCGGCTACGTATCCTCCTGACCATGACTTTTGGCAACGCGGCTCGACTAAGTAGACCCGGCTTCCGCTCTCCGCTAAATTTCCCTGTCTATCATCTTTAGCCAAGCACCACATAGGGTCCAATCCTCTGGCATTACCCTCTGGCACCTTACAGTATGTGGAGGTACTGACTCAGTGGGCCCAGATCTGCATCAAAGGGAAAGAAAGAAAACAAATGTGAGAGGAAGGAAGGACAATACAACACAACACCAGGTAGACTCTAGGTTGTTCACATCTTCTTCCACCTTGTGATCACCTGGACATTCCTGCCCCTCATTCAAGTCCTAGAGTTCCATCCAGAAAGAGGCTATAAACCCCTGCCATTGGAGGTACACTGTCTGCACTATTTTCTCCTCTGCCTCCATAGGCCTCTTTAGTGACCTTAGAGGTCTCCTGATTACTCACTAACTTCATGAAGAGACTTTCATAACCGTTTTTTTCCCTCCTGTGGAATTCCCTCCAAGTGATCTAGACTCACTGTGCTCTGTTTTGTAGTGAATGACCATGCAAGAAGAGATCAAATGGAACATTTTGGAGCTGTCCAGACTGAAGAGGATGCTAGAGACAACTTTCTTTCTTCAGTGCAGCAGAAGGAAATGAGCCAGGATACCGGATGGATCAGTTTGTGGAAAGTGGCCCTGTTGAAATTTTATTTCAATGTGGCCTGCAAGGAGTACTCCCTGGGTTTATTTTTTTTTATTTTTGTTTTAGTCTTCAGGTGGCTGAGGACTTTAGGGTTATTTGTTTTGTGTGTGGGGATCTGTAGTGTTCCTTTTTTAAAAAAAAAAATGACAGGTAACAGTGTTACCTTATTGTAACAATGAGTGGCACATAGGATAATTTTATTATTAAGAATAAAAATGAATAATATATGAAGAGCAAACACTTTAGAAATATAGATTCTAAGTAGAGGAGAGGCTGTACTGGTCCAAGCACCCATGACTCATTGTGTGAAGAAGAACCACCTGCTTTCAATCCTCAGTACTCTTCATTAATTTTCACTGGTGCTCTCAAGGAGAAGAGTGTGTCATTTTCACAATTGTGATGTTATTTTTAAGGTAAGGTTTGTTTTTGCTGTTTCTTCTTACACTATATCTTGCAACTATTACATCTTATAACAGCTTCAGAAAAAAAAAACTTCACAGAAAGGAACATGAAGGAGAAGACAGGGAGAAGAGTTACAGTAGTTTAAAAAATAGGTTTGAAATGAACATTTCCAAAATGGAGTCTCAAGTGTGCTCAATAAAGGAAAAAAAAAATCTATAACTATGAAAGTTATAATCCCTCCTTCCAATACCCATGAAAAGTGCTTTCACAGAATGTAAATCTAAGAAATCCCTATTAATTTGGGAAAGGTACCCCTGGATTTGTACCAATTGGAATATGTAAAGTTGCTTAATGCTTTGCTTTACAACTCAGGATTACTCTACATAATACAGAATTAGATTATATAGATTACTCTATATAATACAGAAGAGATTGAAAAGGAGTTTATACACATAGCAGCATGTACATATTTCACAATGCCAAAGCTCAGATTTGCTGCAGCTCAGATAATTAAAGTAGACCACATGGTGTTTTTGCTCTGTCATTAAAAGCCCATCTTAAAAATATCATTAACTAATCCATCATCCTTAGCTGACTACTGCTAAACAATTGAATGCTTAATATTCTTCATTATGTCACAAACAATGGCGCAGATATTGTTGCCTGGACCTAGAGAAATGCAAAGAAAAAAACAGAGAATGGAACCTACAGTATATGTTTATAAAGAGCTTATAAAGAGCAATGTATTCGTGCCCTTGGTATGAACTTGCAATGAATGTGACAATTCAAGGTTTTTTATAGACCACTCCGATGGACATCAGTAGGCACGATGCATACAGTAAGACTGACATACTACGTGTTGTGTGAAGAAGACTCTTAAAGGTAGATACTGTATGAAGTTCCAATGTGATGTCCCAGATATGTGAAAAATATGAGCTGGAATATTGTGAATATTGGAATATTGTTTGGCACCTACTGTAGGGCTCAGAGACCTGTGAACAGACACATGCTTGTCTAAGCACCACAGGAAGAGAAGGAAACATTCAAGAAACCCACAAGATGTCATTTGCCTCCTGCTGTAAAGCTTGTGCAAAGCTTGTGTTACAGTAGATCTGTTGGTTGTATGGCTTACAGTAGTGGTCATAATTGCTACTAGTCTTTCACAGGCACTGACTACAACACCTGCCTATATTCTATTACTCTCATTGTCCACACTACTATTGTGTCACATGTCACACTGCCTATCCTTTTATTCTTCAACTACTATCTTTATACTAGGCAATAGAGTATTCACTCTGACCCAATCCACATTGAGACGGCTCACAGAGACGGCTGTCTCTTTCATTAACCCTCTTCCTCATAGAGACTCCCAGTTCTCTATGCACTAATTCTCTTCTTACATGACCCATGTGACCTGTCTATCCGGGACCTGTGAAGCACTTCAGTACATCATTTATTGAATCATCTTCAAGCCATCCCAATCCGCTGAGTCCCACAAGCCTATCAGACACAAATGTCATTTCACTCAGAAGTGTGGCTAATTTCATTGAGAAACTATCCTACTGTAACAGTTCTTTTTCCTCCAATGGCATTTAATTCACTCCAAATGCTCTAGACTTACTCAGTGCAGCTGTGTCTCATTCTGCAGCCCTTTCCAATTAATGAGCAGCCATCTTGACTCCAGGCCCCATCATTGAGCTGGGGGTTTGGACCAAGATTGGCTCTTCCCCTGGGGGTAACCTACTGTGCTAAGCTCTGGTGATCAACCCTGTTGATGAGAAATTCTAATCAGTGTAATTAATTCACTTATATCGTGTCTGTTTAATAAAATATCAGTGTATATTTAGAAAAAAGACTAATTTTTTTACTGATTTTTTGACACACTGAAGTATCTATGGCATTTTTTTTGAGTAAATGAGTATATAATGAATAAATTTCAACAGACACATTATTTAAAAAAAAAATACATACACGCAAATCTATAGGCCTTTCATAATTTATAAGGTAATTTGTTGAAAATGTCCTAGAAGTGCTGAAATTCGTATGATGAACATATTTTTCGGACTTAATCCAGCTGCTGTAAATATGGCCAACCTTATGCCCTAGGGTAACAAAAAACATATTACCTTTCCTATTTCTGCAGTTAAACTTTAACTGAAGAGTTCAATTTTAATAGGCAGCCTTCAACTTTTAATATTTAGGGTATATCAGCTTTGCTAAATTAGTGCTTAGCCAGGAAGGAGAGCCTGACATTGATTAAAAGCCTTTGTGGAGTAACGGCAATAATGCTGAGCCTCATTAAGATGAGGGAATTCACAGATTTGAGTCATACACAGTAGGGACAATGGTCAGCTCACACAGTGGTCCAAAACCTGCCTCACACAGCAAGAAGCTAATACATCCCCATTTTTCTCTCTGAGATGCTGCCCTTGAGGTTTGCGTCAGAGAAACTACTGGTGTGGTCACTCTGTGATTCAAACTCTTATCAAATGTAATGCATTTCTCTGAGCCTTCACAGGTTTTGCAAGCAGACTTAAAAGAGAGAGAGAGAGTTATTTCACACCTTTCCCTTTAGAATTGCTGCAAAGCCAATATAGTCCCAACATGTCTCTACACATAAAAGCAGTTAAGCTGTACAACAGCTCAAAGCCATTAGAAGTAATTTTTGCGGCACTGCTTTGTGGTGCTATCTGAAAAGTGTAATAGGCGATTGATCGCCAGACCATCATTAGGGCTTATTGCCTAACAAAATAAAAAATCACTGGTTCTCTCTTTGAAAAAAAAATCACATCACATAAATTGTTTTACAAATGTTGAAGGAGTGCAAAGATTTGGATTTAAACTTGTTTCTGCTATCATGTAGCGAGCATGGTGTAAGATTTAATACCAAAGGCCTATTTTGCTTATTTTGATGTGCCATCCTTCTGTTCTGCTTTTCATTTCGGAAAACGTTAAGCAAATAATATTGCAATATACTGAAAGTAGATTTAGCTGGTGTGTTTCTAAAGCTATTTTTAGCTCAAAGAACACGGAATTGAATAATATAGGCTGGTTGACATATACAGAGATAAATTACACAACGTAGAAATTAAAAATTCAGGATCACAATAAATTATGCGGTTAAAGCAATTTCTGTAAAATGTGTTAAATATGCTCTTTATTAATACAGTATTAAATTAGGTACAATATCAGTGGTATATGAATATGCAGCAATATTATGTCTTCATACATTACTCAAATTAATATTTACTTGTGGGACTACAGTATACTGTATTCAAAAACACTTTGGTGCAATAGGGATTTCAGCGAGTTAATGATGGGCAGCCTGCAGACAATGGAGACATACAGTACTGTACAGTAGTGTACAAGGTGTCTTCTGAGGCTTCTATAAAAATAAACTATGCATTTTAAATAGATTTAGAGATATTTTCAAATAACATTATTTTTACAGTACATACAGTACTGTAAGTAACAATACCTAGCAAGTTTTTTTCATGTTAATATTTTAAGTTTCACAATTTATATATTGTCTACCCTTAATTTAAGACATTTGAATATTGGGTATCTTAATTAGCCATTTATCACTACAGTATATATACAGTAAAAAATGTAGACTCAAACAATTTTAAGATGTATTTGAAGCTTAATGTACAGTATGTCAATAATTTAAGAGGGTCTTTAATTTGAATAATGCCAATATTTCTCAAAGCACAATATAAACCATCTATCACTGAAGTTGCCGTCTTTTGGGTGAAATCTGTCAGGGACATTAATTAATAAATGAAAGAAGGAAAACTGTTATTACATGCTTTAAGAACACAAGAAATATTGGTGGACTGATAATTGATTATAAGAATTCTGGCACTGACCCAGTGCTAAGTGGGCAACTTTCTTTGATTAAAAAAAAGACAAGCAAAAATAAAGTGTCTGTTGAATTAATGATGGCCCCTTCCTGCCCTTTAAGGATGCAAGTATTTGCCAGTTTTAACTTTGCTAAGTTCACCCATCAATATCTTGTTTTTGGCAAAGCTGAAAAAACAGATGAGTCAACAACTGAGTGAAAGGAAAACAGAAGAGAATAATTTGATATTAAGATTCTAGGCCACAGCAGCATGTCCAGGAGATATATGCTTGTGGGACTTCTAAAATCCCAGCCTATTGACTAAGAAACGGATGAAATAATAACTTGAAAATTCCTGGAATAAATTTCTACATGGGCTGCAGGTATTAAAGGAGAAAAACTGAGATTCCCATGACTTGAAAAATGCTGAGGTATCAGTATCTGAAATTAAACCACACCAAAAAAAAACTTTCCAAAATAAAGTTATATATAGAACAGTGGGTGACATTGTGGTACATGTACAGGTACTGTGGTATTTTTCATAGCAGGCACATGCTGAGCAGAAAGGGCAGAAAGGTAGAGATAAAATCAAATACTTCCACAAACAATTCTCCATTACTGTTGAGCTCTGTCTCTGAAGCAGATACCTGTGCTACCCAATTTATGCAATTTTTCAATTGTTTATGATAATAATCTAATAAAAGTTAACAATTCAATAAAACAAAGTGGCACTAAAGAAAAATCTTAAAAAGTGAATACATAAACAAAATGTACAGTAGATTATAATGCACGACAGTCATTGATTTGACTGTAAACAATATAATAAAGTTAGGAAATAACCAGAAAAATATTTTCAGCTTTCTAAACCAGTCAATTGCCATTTAATCATTTAGATGTACTGTAAGTAATTTGGCCTTGCTGAGTAAATATTTGAGCTCAGTTCAAACAGGTATAGACAGGCTCAGCAGAGGGCTGTGTCTAGAATCCTGAAAATCAAAGTACAGTAAGTGATAGGCAATTGCTTGAATGCAGCAGGTATATGCACACGGGTTTGTGAATGTTGTTATGGCACAAGGAAAAGGAAATTTAAGTTATACCAGAAGAAACGTCGACAATAATGTCTTGCAACAATATACTGTAAAAGGAATGAATGTGACTTTTTTTTACAAAATGTATTTTAACTGAGAAGAAGTCCAATAATTGACAGTAACATCTGAATGCATGTTTGGGTGAGGTAAGCGTGAATCATTTGGTTTCCTATTCAACCACTGGTAAGACCATAACGAACAGTCACTGATTTTGATGTTCACTTTTGTTTTAACTTTGTACCAGTTTTAAATCTTTCGTGCATGATGTTGCACTTATCCATTGCTGGCTGGTATTTTATGTTACATAAATACAAACATTACTTTCTCCAGCACATGGCAGCATTTGCATGACTGTGACTGCGCGGCTTGCCTTGCGAGGGTATCCCACGAGAATAAGAGAAATCTCCTGCCGTGTAAAATTTAAATGTCTGATCTCTAAAATAAAAGGCAATAGAACAGCAGTGAATTGAATATCAGAGCCTATTTCATTGAGTTTTAAAACGACTCCCATGTGGTTCTTTTAAACAAATATTTTATCTTCAAGCCCACCAACTGGGCAAACAGGAGTAGTCACTATTTAACAGCAGCTTGATCCTCATATCAACAGTCTGTACACAGACTGATATGTAGCGCACAGATAATCATTGAACACATGTTGAAGCTGAGCGCATCCTTTTAATACTTCACTGGGTTCCATGTGCAACAGTGCAATGCAATTTTCTCTTGGCCTTCTACAGTAGCTCATATGATCAAAAGACATTAGTTTACAGCTTCCAGCTCCCACTTGGACCAAATTTCCATGCTGTTCTCATTGTTTCCAATTACTGGATACCAGAACAATTATATTTATGCAAATTAAACATAGAAGGACCCCTAGCAAAAATCTAATACATTAGTGAAGTATATGTTGTAATGGCCATAATAGTGATTAAAATGCTTCCTCTTGCAAAGAAAGGAGTTTCTTACAGAATTTCTGAAAGACTAAATAAAAACAAATTTTAATGTTCACCTTTGTCTTAAAATTTGTATTAGTTTTTAATCTTGATTGCGTGATTTTGTTTTGCTTTACTCTCATCAGGTGTATTAAATAGTGACATATTGTATTTGATTTAGGGGAGAGGTTAAAACATTACTTATTGTAGCATTGACACAAATAACTTTAATTAGAAAAAGAAACGAGACATTCAAAACCAGTTAATATTTTATTGCTAGTGTCCAGTAGAAGATGTTCAGTCTGTGTATTAAAAAAGTAAAATTTGATGTGTATCTGTGTTTAAAATTGAAAATACAAATATTACAATTTGACAATACAAAAAAAAATTCAAGGCAAGACAGTATCTATCAAATTTAATCATAAATCACCTTTCCATGACTTATATCTCAAGACTTTGTAAAATAAAGAAACATTTTGTGAAAGTTCTTTGAAATACAATGGATCAAGGTTACACTAAGCTTTGTAAGTTCACAGCCAAAAACAAATCATTCAGGACCTTAAATAAAATTGTTTCTGTGCTGTGCTTTCCAAAAAGGGAGATTCACATTTTCAATGAAAACGGATTGAAAATGTAATGTAATTCATGTATTGTTACTGTAGATGTCTTTGTAACTGAGAGTGACCACAACATACTACGGGTTATTTACTAACAAATGGCAGAATTTGTAGTTACCCAAGACATTTTGATTTATGGAAGGTTTCTTCACCCTTATTTACAAATGGAGGACCCACACTAGAGCAAATGAACTTATCACTTGTAACAAAAAAAATTATAGTGATAATGGCATTATATGAACAAAACTGAAACGTACAGTAGGTGACACAGTTAGGTGATCCCTAAATGCAGGAACTACTTTTGTTTTATACTGTAGATGACTACACCAGCAATAAATAAAAAAAAGAAATCATTTGTCTGCAATAGTCACTGTTGAGACTAACAGAAGAAAGAACAAATACTGTATAAGATAAGATCACTTTATTGGTCATATACAATTTCTTGTATTAGGAATTTGTCTTTTCTCATACCCCAACTTACTCTCCATGAGACACACAGACAGGGAGAGAAGCTTGGGGTCAGAGCGCAGGGTCAGTCATTTATACGGCGAAGGCAAATTGAGAAATCCTAATTATCAGGGAGGGACAGGCCCTACTAAGTTTGACACAACTGATTTGAATATACAGTACTGTAATAACAACATTTAAAATATAGTAAGAATGATAAGGACATAAACATGTTGTGTACAGCCCAGGCAGATTAAAGTATTCAAGACTCCGTCCATCCAGCTGAAATCTGAGCCTACATAAATATTAAAATGACCCCAGAATAAAAGCCTGTCAAAATCATGTCGTAAAGATGAAAAAAGCTCAGCAAACTCTGACTTATACTGATAGATTGTGATGGTAAATAAATAAATCAGCTAACCCACCACTATCTCTAACAGCATGAGGGTTCTCACAAAAACTAGAACCTACTGTATAGTACAGTAGCTGTTCTTATGTTTTATTTTATTTATGAGCAAAATGTTACTTGGGACATGGCATGTTTTAAACATAATACACAGTATCTATGTCAAGTAGGTAGGTGGCTGCATCAGCATGCGTAGGCTGCAAAGGAACAGGTAATGGGTTTATTCCATGCTGAAAAGAAAAGAAAAGAAACACAACATTTCGGCTGTGGAGCCTTCTTCCTCACACCCGAAGAAGGATCCACAGCTGGAATGTTGTTTCCTTTCTTTTCAGCATGGAATAAACCCATTACCTGTACCTTTGCAGTATGTCTATATATGTACAATACACAGTATACACAGTATACAAGGAAGGAACATTCTTATTTCATATTGTGCAGCTTTTCAATTATATATACACAAAGATAAGTCAGTTTGTCTCGAGTATGCTTTTTTCCAATTATATTTTTTGAAGAAAAAGCTTTGATGATGATTAGTGAGGCTGATTTTATGCATTTTACTGCATTGTGCAACACTTATTTTTTGTCCTGAAGGGTGTGTAACATTACTGTTATGATCGCAAGCTGTAATACAAATGTGTGTGTCTCTGCCATTATATTAAATTGAAGCCCAAGGCTGTCATGGTGAGTTATGTGCCTTTATGTGGACAGTTTTCCTTCATACAATATCTTAGTATTCCTTCCTGCTTAATTTCTGTTATTTTAGCTACAGTCTTGTTAATAATTATTGAAGCCAAATGAATCAGAATGTGTCTCAAGGTGTTAGAGACATGCCACCAGGTGGGTGGAGTTTTATGCCATTGTACATCTAAATAACCTATTCGCAATAGAGTTCAATTTAAGTGAACTTATGGTACCCTTAGATATCTGAAATTAAAGTGAAATAGGTCAAAGGGTGAAAAAATGTTTTATTTGAGATAATTCTTCAACTTTTCTAGATTCATATTTCTGTACCAATACATACCATACCATGTGTGCAAAGTATGAACCTATTTAGCCTTCTGTTATTTTTCTATCTTGTTTTTCAAACAAACCAGTTTTGCTTCTATTTTACAAAACACTTCAATGCTTATATAAAATCTCTAGCCAATAATAAATTGCTTATTATGTGAATATAACTTTGATAAGGTTTAGGAAATAGAACTGACTGCAGTGTTCTGCCCTATACTGTATATGCACTGGTTTTATTTCTTCAAATGTGATATGGAAATGTCATAATTTTAACATCCCTTTCCCTTTAAAGATAACATCTTTGTGGATGTTCATCACATCTTGTTTTATGTTCTCAATCATTTCTCCCATACAGTATGAATGTACAAATCCAAGTAAACAACAATAAAATTGCTGCCAGAGAAAGCATGGGCATTAACCAAAGCTTATTAAAAGGACCCCGGTGTACAAGCAAGCAAAATGTCAACATGATAAAGCTGACCTTTTACTGGAGCCTCTGTGATATCCAGTCTGTGCACTTGAATTAATTATTGGATCTATCAAATTGTTTTGGAATAATTGCTGCCAAAAAGGTATACATAAATCCTTACATCCTAGGCTTTATAGTCCATAAATCTTCTTTAAAAGACACAATTAAGACCATCACCCACACACACACTGGTGCTTTATACTGTATTTCTATGGCTACGAAGTCACTTGTTAAGAGTTTTTCTTGAATTAGAATTTGACTGATATTGGTTTAGGTCTGTAATACAAGCTAAGCCTCAGAGGTTTCTTTTAGAGGTAAAATGGTCCTTGCTTTGTGTTTGAGATGTGAAGGCCTATTGCTAAAGCAGAAATCGTAAATGTGTGCTTTGGGAAATAAATTGAAAATCAAGAATTTAGTCAGGAGCAACACAATGCCAAGGCTGTTGGGGATCTCTCTCATTCTGTGTTTAGCAGTAACCCAGAACAATTTAGATATCACTTGCTTATCATAATGTTTTTTTTTACATTCGACTATTTCTTTCTGGAAATTAGTGAAGGGCGCGCAAACTGTTTTAGTTTTCATACCTTCATCATTACCACACAGAAACTGTTTTCACTTAAATTAAGTAAAATTAATTGCTAAGAGCAACAGATTTGTTGCTGTTCAGCTGTGAAATACAAGTAACACTTTGTGAGCCATTACTGGCACTTACTGTTAATAATAATTATAACAATAATAATACTGTAAATAATGTCATTACTGTTATTAAATGCACATAATTGGCTGATTGAGTGGCATAAGAATGTCAGGAATGCCACTCACTTGCCAATCATTCAGATATTCACCTACAGCACCCACCACAACACCACAACACATAAAAGATGTTTGGTCTTGGTCAAAGACACTGGGAGATGGTAGGTTAAAACACTATGAGTCTGTCCACAGTCCACATGACAGAGCAACACCTACACAATATAAGCACACTTGCACATTTTATTTTTTAATAATTATAATTAATTTAGGAAAACACATTTATTCGCTTTGACATGATAGAGCATTTTGTGTCAATCAGTGGCTAAAAATAAAATTTAAATAAAAGTCCGAGAGTGTAATTCCTTTATTTAAATTACTTCTGATTGCCATTGTATACAACTGCAGTAAGTTTACTCCTATTACTAGTCCCCCCTCCAGCAGAATTGATTACCTCGGTGAAATTACTGCCAAATGATCAAGTGTATGCTAGTAGACCTTTTTGCAAACCCCTTTAAAAGAACACTTCTAAAGTAAATTGTAAAAAAAAAAATAAAAAGCAAGAAATATCAACAGGATCCTTCTCCAGGAGACATCAACTGACTTGTCATTCACTCTCTATGGGTCACACTTTGTCTTACTCTCCTTGCCCTGCTCTTTTCCAACGGTCCATTGTGACATTTTCCCTTCCATCCCCTTTTTATCCTCCTTTTGGGAGAAAAAATGATGGGTTCAATAGAGAAAACTACAGCTACACCCTATCAAAAGGGCAGTTGCGATCTACTGAGGAGTTAATTAACCAGCAACTTGTTTCAGTATGATGTTAGTAAAGGTTGTTAAAGGCCAATAGAAAATTTCAAGACCTGACTTTTCAGACTGACCACTACAGTATGTTAAGAACGAAAGATAGACGTTCATAGAATATTTTTGAGAAGAACGACAGTAAATCCAGGACTGACACCTCCTGAAGATGATGATGAATATATCTGAACTCTGGCAAAATTTCAACATGCAAGATTTCTTCTCTCTCAGTTTTATTTTGGATTTCTCAGGTGGAGAAAGTTGTTCAGTTCTATTAAACACAGGAGACAACGAAAACAGGTGAACATCAGCTCTGTTCAGTAAGGAGAACATTATATATATATTATTTCAAATTAAAAATTAATGAAAGACAGATGCAGTTCTTCACGTCAAAGCAGATAGGATAACAATTGCCACTGCAATATATGACTGTGAGTATGTAACTATTTGTGACTATGTATATAAAACCAAACTGATCCAAGAGCCAATGATAGCAGCTTGACTACAGGGTTGTTCCCATATTTGAACAGAATCTTAAGGAGAAAGCAATATGCAGCAAGATATGCAGTATAGTGGGATAAACCAAAACCAGACACAAGAACAACAAAATGGGAAATGAATTGTCCATTTTGGAAAGGGAGACTGTTTAACCAGTTAAAATACTGTACATGTTTAAGAACAAGTATGCTAATTATATAGTGATTAGGAAGATGCCTCATAAATATGTTATGGCAACATTTCAAGATTTGGAAGATTGAATGAACTTTGATTCAGTCATGATAATTTTACAATTTTTGTGTTGTTACTGTTTATGGTTTTAAAAACTTTAAATAGTAAACACTTTGTGCCCATGAAGGTAGTTTTGTTGTGTTTTTATCAATTTTATTTTCCTTTTCCTTAAATTAGATTAAATTTCAATATTTGCTACCATCTAATAAAACATATAACTTACAAAGTCAATTCTTATTAAAATACACTTTTATCAAAAATATGAAATTCAATGTAAACCATCCTTAACATTGAATTTAATCAGTTTAACATCCTTTAAGTACAGTTTAATAATCCTTTCTTTGTGGTAATACATTCAGATTCTGTTGGCTTGTATCACTTGAAGTTTCAAAAATCCCAATTTTCATACTGGTAATAAAAGGCAGCCATAATATTCTCCAATGTTGTTTGAGTTTTTTTACTTAAATTTGTTCTATCACTGTACACAACTGAATGACAATTGAAAAATAGGAAACAAAACTCTGGGAAGCTTCGCCATCAAACATTGTGAACATAAATATTTAAAATTCTTAATTATGCTCAGAGTTTGATACTGTTTACTTAAGTGGTACAGGATGATAGGGAGATCTGAGTTCTGTTTGAGGATTTTAGCTTTAGTGAACCACAAGGAAAAAAATATGTAGATCATGCCTCATAAATGTGTATTTAATCTATTTTTGCAAGAGTAACAGAGGATCTCTAGTCATATTAGACATAACTACTCAGTTCCAGAATCTATCTACATTATTACCACATTAACATTAGATGAAAAACACAATATACAGTACATGGATGTCAGCATTAATTAGGATTCATCTCCATGACAGCAAAAAGTGGTCACTACTAGCCCATTCACATCTTAAACACACTGCATTGTGAGTCTCCCTACAGTCCAGATAGATTGTAATAAAAACAACATCAGCAAAGTCTTTTTTATCATTCCCACACATCTATCCAAGCTTTGAATACTATTTGCAGACATTCCATTTTCCACTTCTTATTTAATTGCTTTTACATACTTTGCCACCACTGTTGTCTAGAAACAAACCACAGATAATTGGTACCTGTACCAATAGCAGGATTCAAATGATCAGACTTACAAAGGTGTGTGCAGAAAGGACAATTTCAGCTCCAAAGACTACTTGAAATTCTGTGAAGTATTGTAGATTTGTTCAAGCTATATACACTAAAGCCTACTCAATTAAAATTTAGCAGGGGAAAAGGTATTTTAGGACATTATGTATGTATACAACAAAAGAAAGATGTGAAGCCATTTTATTGTGATTCATCACTGCTGACATATTAATTGAATTTAAATAGGAATTGCTTTGTTTATAGCATGTATTATAGAGCTGAAATTTAATTAAACTAGGTCCTTGGTCTGCAGTGATTAAGCAGAAGTCTCTTTTCACAAGGTGTTGTGCTTTGAAATTAGCATGCAGTATATCTGTATCAGATTTTCTTTTTTATGGAAGACCAATACAGACAGTTCTAATGATCTCCTCTTTCCCTTATCTAGGTCAGGCTTGATCTTCACAGAGCAGAAATGGAGTGGGTGGCCCATGTCAATGAGTGAGCAGATAAGGGACTGTAGCTGTGAGGTTTATGACTCGCTGACCCCAGGACTGCATACACAACAGAGGGGAGAACTCTCAAGCCAAAGGGACAAACCTAAGCATGTCAAAGCACAGTTGAATACTATCAAGCAAGGGCAAGCTATGCAACCTGTATTCAGCACTGATAATAAGTCAAAAAAAATTAAAATTTTAAAAAGTTTAAAATTGATGTATTTCAGAAGAGACCGTCTTAAATAATAAATAAACAAACCACATATCTGTTCTCATGTTTGCCATGTTTACTTCTGTGTGTTATATCTTTTTTCTTTTTGCACATACTGTAAGCACATTCCTTTTAAAGGTGACTAGATTGTTTTAATGGAGGTGAATGGAGTGGAATGGTCATGTCGTGGTTATCACCAGGATAAACAATCTTCTTATGGTTGCTGATTCTGGTTCTGTCTATTCTTATTCTCCTAGATCTCGGTGCTGTTTTGCCACTGTTAATCATGACATCTTCCTGTCTTCAGACTGTGCTTGGAGTTTCCGACATTGTTCTTAAATGGTTCAGCTCTTATCTTACTGTTCAACAACTCTTTGTTTTTCTTGCGGGTTTCAGTTCTGATGTTGGATTTCTTATTTCTGGTGTTCCTCAGGGCTCGATTCTGGGTCCCCTACTACGTATTCCCACTTGGTCAGTTTTTAAAATCACATAGTCTGAATGATCACTTCTGTGCTGGTGATACTCAAATCTACATCCATACTAAACCTGACACTGAAGTAGCTATTTCGGCACTCTCTAATTTTACTTCTGACATTAAAGCCTGGATTACTCTGAAGACTGAAGTTGGCACTTCTCATCAACTAACTAAAATCAATGACTCAAACTTATTTGTGGATGGCACTGTACTTACATTTCAATCTAAATTGTAGAATTTGGGGGTGTTATTTGATCCAGAGTTTAGATTGCGCTGCCATGTGCAAAATATTATAAAAACATCACTCTTCCATCTTAGAAATATTACCGGACTACATCCTACAGTATGTTGTTTCTGATTGCAACAGAAAATTTGGTCAAGACATTTGTCTTTCCAGAAATGATTACTGCATTGTCTTTCTTGGTAAATCCACACCACACATGTCTAGAATTTGGCAGCCAGAATGCTGACCAGGTCATGTGAAGTGATCACATTACTCCTGTCCTGGATTCTTATCAGGTTTCATGTCAACTTCAAAATACTCATGCTCACTTTTAAGGCTCTACATGACTTGGTACTGTACCTCAGTACTTGTCTGAGTTCATATCTTCCTAACCCCCACCTCACAATCTTCATTTGTCTGATTCTGGTCTCGGTGCCTTCAAGAAGATCACTCTTTTCACTACTATGTAAACAACATGACTGATATCCAGAACATTTTGCAGAGGGCCCATTGATCTGTTCTACATTCCACAAAATTACTTTCTAGTCTTCTTTTATTTTATCCTCAAATCTATTTAGTAGAACATTCTTCCTTGTTAAATTTGGAGATCTGTCTGTGATCAGATTTGCTAGTACTCCAAGGAAGCTTCAGACGTTCAAGGCAGTCAGACACCTTCTCATACATATCTAATCCCTTTGCTGTTTCTTTCATTGATTTCATTGATAAAAATACTTTCACAAAAATCAGGAGCTGTGCTGTGTCCTTGATGTCAGCGGTGTCTTTGTGAGGCAACAAAAGCATTGTAGAGCTCAGTGCTTTCTTGTTCAACTCGGTAGCCAAGTCTTCATCAATTACTTCTTCCCTGTGGGTAATACTTCTTCATGACAGAATAATATTCTCAAACTTTTTTTGTTATTAGGGGCATGGAATGGTCAGCAGTGCACACAGTATTTGATGGTACTGTACATACTGTAGGTGTATTACCATCATACACGCTATTTCCCCTGCAACGTGCTTGTAATCTATTTTAAGATGTTTGAAGATGTATATGGTAAGGATCATTTTAATGTGGTTTTACATTTCATTATTTTAGTAACATAATGGCAAAATAGCTGGTGCAGGTGGGAAGTAAAAAATTGCACATATTCGATGTGACCCCATAGCTATAGTTTGCCCCCTCCTGATCTGATGGTGAAGTCGTTCTGTACTCCCAATGTTTCAGAAACAGGCCTCACCAGAAATAAGAGGCTTTCTGAAAGATCTCTATATTAAGATTAACAGTTTGTAAAATAGTTTATTTTATATTATTGATATTTTACTGAGAAAGGCTAGGCTGAGCAGTTAAGAAAAAATGGGCTTATAACCTGGCTTTGATTAAACAAGTGAGCATAGTTTATCTAGTTTACCAGAAATTCGTGCAATTCTTATCCAATAGATTTCTTAATGTCATCACGTGTCATTTCTGTTGTGCAGCACATGACTTTGGACTGCTCCGTACTCTGTATACTCCTCATTTTAAAACAATTAAAGTGCTGCCTGTTTACTAGTTAATTTTAATTTCTGTTGCAATTTAAAAGAGTTCAAGCTACATTTCCATTGTAAATGTTTACATTAATTATTTCACTGTAAATTGATTTTAGAGCAAATGTTCATTTTTGTTTTTCAGTTTGTATTTAAATGGAGACATTGTTTTAAATGTTAAATTAATTGAAATATTTTGAAGTATAAAAGAAGTAATTTGGAATAATTTACATAATCATTTTTTCCATATTGTCCTGTAAAAAAATGTGGTATTAGGGGACGGGGGTTTCCAAATACTTATATAATACCATATTATTCACAACCTAGATTAGTAATATACTGTATACATACCAATACAGTACAGTATACTGTAGGTACTGTATATGATACTAATGTACAGTATATGCTCTCTATAAACTGTATGTAGTAGCAATAATGCTGTATGTATTTCACATTAGAGTATTACATGTACAGTATATAAACATTTACTCTGTAACTCCAAAGTGGAAGTCAAGGTTATATTACAGAGTATGTTACTCACTCTCAGTGAAGGCTGATAAGCATAGACATGGTAGACGAAACAGGTAATGTTCAAGATTTTAAGGATAATTCTAACAAGCCATTGCTGGCAGGGTATTTAATTCTAATATTTTCCAAGTGTCTGCATCAGGGTTTTTTTTTACTTCTACACACCTTATCTGGATAATTAATATTGTGAATTAATATTTAATGACTCACATATCTGCCTTGTTAGAAAAAGAGTGAATTAAAGATCTTATCACCCTTTTTGTAATGAAAGGTACAGCTTAAATGCAGTTACTGCCTTCCAAGTGGAGCCCCAGGAGACAAGACTTTGTCATAACTTTAGAAAACCAACATCTTATTTGGTTAACTTTTAATATCTGTAAATGCATAGGCCCTATTTATAACTATCATCTGTACCAATATACTGTATCCTTGGGAGAGAACAATGTATTTTACAGAATCTGTGATATTTCCATGGTAATTACTGCAGCGATATCATGGAAGTATAGTAGAAGTCCTTTGCATGAAAACTCACAGTTTTATACTAGATTTAGAACAGGAAATGAATACAGCCACAATTGTCTATGTGTGGAGTAAAGAAGTATAAATTACCCGTTATCAAAATAAAACAGACGATTTAACAATACAGCAGCTATTTAAAAACAAAAAAAATTATATGGGTTAATGTACAGTACTAGCTCATTAAGAAGCAAAACTGCTGTACTGTATATGGAGACTGTAAATTCTTGTTTTGCTAATTTGAATCTTAATGTCCTGCATTTTAGCTTAAGCGTTCCTTAATATGTGAATGATTATGGCAACTCTGTGCTCTCTCTCTTAGCACCTCCTTTTTTCTTTCTAGCTGCTGCTCCTTGGGGCAAGCTAGCATTGGCATGGCAGTTGCCACTGCTCCATCAACCTGTCATACCACTTCTCATGCACACTGATTTGACAGGACACCTGCATCACCTGGAGACTATTTGCACCTGACTATTTTCAGGTGGTTCTGGGGTATTTAAGGGCTGCTCTGACTTTGCTCGTGGTTCTGTGATAGAATTCCATCCCTGAGCTTCTTGGGCTTGATACTCTCTATTCCCTAGCTTTGTTTTCTTACATACTGTGTTGACATTCTGACCTTTAATTCCTCATTCTCAGATCATCCCTTGGCTTTTTATTTCTACAGTGTTTATCTCTGCTGGGACCCCAGTGTCCTTTGACCCTGTTTCTTGGGTTTCCACCTTGTGCTTTGAACTGTGCTTTTTGATTCACTGATTTTGATCACTGCCTACTCGAACACGAATATCAGCGCTTCCCTGAGATCCTACACTGCTGCAGTACCCATCTGCCTGTGCATGGCAGTGTTTTACTCTCCTGTCCTTTCATTCAGAAAAAGGTTCAGCTCACGACTCATGATCCATCGAACTGCAGGATCATTACAAAATGGAATTTTATCTTTGCTAAATGATCGCTACTCAACATCATAGTCTGCCACACATGATGTTGTAATCCATTTGAGCAAAATCACATATTCAGCATCTACAGAAATGACTCTCATTTGGCACAGAAATACTGGGGGGCCTGATATCCCCAGGTCCTTAAGTTAGCTCTTGCCTGGGATTCAGCACAAAGAGCATCATCATAGTATAGTAAATATTACCTTCTGATTTAAGATTGGTAGGGAGCTTCAGCAGTCCTTTATTCTACAGCTTAAATATTATTTGTCACGATCGTTACTCCTCCTCTTAAGGGCGCTCCAGCCCTTCCTCGTTCTGTCCCATTCCCCACACCTGTTCCTTATTCCAGCCCCTCTTTAGTTCCACCTTTAAAGCCAGACGCAGGCGTTTGCCCGAGGGTTCTCATTGATTTCCGCATCGTGAGAGCCCGGGGTCCTGCCGCGTCGGGCTCCGTTATGGTTTTAGTTTCCTGTTCCTGATTCCCTGCCCCGCCGGTCCCGACCCGGTTCTGGTTTTAACTTCGGATGGATCCCCTGGACTTGGACTAAACCTCCCGTCTTGGATTCCCCCTCTGGATTTACCCTTGGATTGTTCGCCCTGGATTCACTCCCCTTGGACACCTGCACTCCTCGGACACGCCCCCTGTCTCCTGACCCTTCTCCTGCATGACTATTATCCCAATTGTATCCGCACATTCCGGATCGTGTCGTCCGCATAGGGCCCGGAAAGAACTGTTCATGACATTATTGTGGTATTGAAAGACATTTTCCAATCAGATATATTCATTTATGGATTCATTTATGGATATAGGACTACATGCTGAGAAACACTCTCCAAAACTGCAGCACTTGAATTTATTTACATTTCGTCCCATCTAAAGAGCGGAGCCAGTTTTCATTCTTGGAGGTTCACATTGGTTGAAGCCAGTAGCGTGCTGGGAGCAGATAAACACATAGAAGAGCACCAACTGCGGCTGTCATATTCACAGACCTCTGGCAGCTCGCAGATAGCAATCAGCCTCCACTGACTCCTTCAGCTTAAAGTGTGAAAGGAGTCCATTACTTTATATCTTGGAAAATACAACACAATCCTTCATCTCCAGCCTCAAATGATTACTACACTTCAGCCATCATACACAAAGACAGCAGGAGTACAAAAAATTTGAAAAAGGCAAAGGTGAACCGAGATGAGTGAAAACTCATTGACCTGCCAATGATCACCATGTGGAATAAGTCATATCTCAGCCAGACCCAGTTAAAGATCATCATATTTCAACCAAAACTGAGCATGTATAATCATTCCTCATTATTTCTGAATATATAATGTTGGGTCACTTTGCCCTGATATCATCAAAAGTAGGGCACTGATTGGAGCAATGAACAGTATTTTTAAAACTTTTACATTGTGCTCTCATTATAAGAAAACTTGCTACAATATAATTTTCTTTATCAAGTGCTCATAACTTGGCCCTCAGCTATATACTGTAATATCCCATTAAAATTTCTGTCATCAATAACGTTTCATTAAAACATTGAGCATGATCCACCACTGTGAATGTGGCTATTTCTACAGTAGGAATGGACGTGTTAAAGTCTTTTACAATATGTCCAAAAGTCCATTTTTTTTATTATTGGTTTCATGTACAGTATTAAAATTCACTACTAGCCCAGAACCTACCCCCCTGGCCCCTGCACAAGAAATCAATGTGTAATTATTAAGCCTCAAGATATTAAAGTTTTTTCATGAGCCTATAGCATGCAGTTGGAAACAGAAAGTGAGCCTTCAAGTATAAAGTGCCCATTATTGATAACTGATCATATACAGTAGATCCCTTCTGGAATCTTCCAATTTTAATCAATTTATTAATAAACATGTATTGAAAACCTGGAACAGATGAAAACACAAAAATACATCCACCACAATGTTCAGCAATCTATTTACACAATCTACTTTGTGTATAAGGATCACAAAGGTAGTGGCTACAGAGGAAAATATATTGCATTATCTAGAAAACAATTTATTACAGAGCAATTGAAACCATTTAGATCCTTGGTTGTCTTCAATTCTCTTCTCTTCAAGGAATGAGCATATCCTCCTTTATTTGATTCACTGTGGCTGCAGTCTATCTAAGATGCCTTCTTTCATGCTAATCCTTCATGACCTATAAAAGCAATTCATAGTGTCAGCCATCTCCTACCCACATTTCCTTAACATTAATTGCACAATTAAAAACTAATTTTGCTCCAAGTAATGCTGGATTAAGCACCTCTACTTCTTCCACATACGACTCCCATTACACCTTTATTGATGTCAGTGTCCACAGTGGTAATTATTTGAAAACTCAAACTCCTCCACTGAGCCTCCCAGTTCAAATAAATTATTCACAACAAAAAGAGAACTGCAATTAGATCAGTTGGGTGATGTTTTGCCACTATTTAACATAACACCTGCCCTTTGGTCCGCCTGTTAATATAGTTCAAAACCCTGATAAAATGGGGCACATTTGTACATATGCATATATGCTTAACTGTTTGTTCTACATAACCGATGCAAATCAAAAGTGCACGGTCAAGATACCATTTTTCATTTTTAGTTACATTTAGGATTAATTTAATTCGATTTTATTCACAAACAAAAAAAACAATATAAAAAAATATCTAGTATTTAAGAGTGCAACTACCTGTGCATTACAAAATCATCTGTAGCATCCGTGCAATATATGTGAATGCTTTACTATTGTCAACTGCTGGTAAAGACTGACAATGATTTTTGAGCTCTACAGTTCATGAGTAGTTGGCATCCTATGTAATTTGCCTTTATTCTTCAGTGCAAACAGCTTTCAGTGTATTCAATTGATATTGATAAATTTGTTTGGAACTAAGGCTTTCTTAAGATAATATTTACACAGAGCATTTTAGGTGGGTTAAAACCAGATGACTGCAATGACTTCTCTATCTCTTTCATCATGGTGCTCTTTAGAAATTCTGTTGTTTACTTTGCCATGTTTCTGGATTGGTGTCATACTGAACTGTGGGGTTACAAACAATGAGCAAACAACAATTTGCCACCATTTGTGTTGATAGTATTTGATTGTAAAAGGTTGAATTAGGATTCTTTGAACCACTCAAATGTTTCTCTTTTTCACCTTCATTTGAACATTGAAAACAATTCAGCTTTTCTGACTCCTTTGGTGATAGCATGTCGTGAAAGAACTTATCAGACCTGCCTGTGCGCATTTCAAACTACTTGATGTGCTTAGTGTTTAGTGTACATATGTGTTTTCTTGAGAAGAGCCTTAAGACTTAACTAATGTTCATTGATGTTCTGCTTCTTCATTTATGATTCTTTAATTATGAACATAAGTTGTAATTTCTGCCAAATCATCCTGTGGGCATTTGACCATTAATTAATGGTTTTCATAGTCCTCTTAAAAAGCCTATTATTTTGCTTTCATTGATGTGCTAATTAGTCTCCCAGGTGCAAAAAACATTGTGTTTGTACCTTTCTTAACCATGTTTAGCTTTTGGATTTTAGCATTGCTAAATATTTTATGTATGCTGCCACTATCAATTGTCAATGAAATAAAAACATTAAGATCAAATCAATTTTTGCATATACTGTAAAGCTACATTGTTTGACATTTATATATTGAGAATTTTTATTAATGCTTACATACAGTATACAGTATGCTTCAACTTCAGTGCAGTTTGCATATACACATTACACCTTCAGGGTCTTCTCAAACTTAATACTTATCCTATTATTTTCATTAATTAGCAGCATTACTAGGAGTTTTGTGCAATTTATAATAAGACGAATCAGAAGACCACTCAATTAATTTTGTCTGTCAATGTTAATTTGGTCTGGCAACATGGACTGGAAATATGAATAGTCTGAGTGGATAATCGTTCAGCTGAGGACATTCATTGATGAGCTGCAATTCTGGATTCAGTGACTTGGAAATTAAATATTAAAGAAATTGGTTTGCACATCTTATGCTTTTAAAAGTTTTCTATGATAACTGGACCTCATTAAGTGAGACATTTAATAATGCATAGAGACTGGATGTAAAACATTCAAATCAATGTCAAGGTAAGTGGGCAGAGTACTCATGCAGGACATTTGTATTACTTCTGCTATTTGGTAACACCTAGTATGGTGCATGAAAGATTAATTTCACAATGAAAAAAAAGGAAAACAGAAACAACCAATTTGCTGTTATTACCTTCCATTAATTGCAATACATTTAGATGGCATTGCATGAAAACATATACAGTATACAGTACTGAGCATCAAAGGAAATACTGTATATCACTTTTGATGCATGTACTGTATGTAGTTGCAAAAATAAATGGTGTCTTTTGGGTATTGAGTATACAGTATATATTTATCATCATTTCTTTCAATTGACTAAGATACACTAGAGTGACATGAATATGCAAAAAATATAAATTACCTCCTTAGTAAGGTAGTTGATCGGGCAAAGGTGAGGAGGTGATTAAACATGTTGAATTTGTAGGCTGGTGAAAATCAAGAAAGAAAAACACAGTAAAGTACCCATATACCCCATTTATCAAAAGAACGGTGTCTTCAAAGCCATCAGCATACAGTACTTGCACAATACTTCTTATGGATGTACTAACAGCAGAGCTTTGTCCTCTTTGGAATCAAGACAAGTTTAGCGCACCCTAATGGACATCAACAAGAGTGGACCAGACACTCCTGCAGAATGACAGAGTAATGGATGAGTACAACAAACCAACCAACTGAGAGTGTTGCTCATCTTAACCTGACAACATTCAAGCAGGACCATGGATGGTGTCATGCTGCTTTTGTAACACCTACTTTCTCGTGAGATAAGAATGCGACACTAATTCCATGAATGCCAGACTCTATGCCAGTTGAACATTTGTGAAATGAACTGGCATATGGAGCCCAGAGACCAGAGATCAGGTACAGTACATGCTTGTCTCTACTGAAGGAATAAGACAGAAACTCCCAAGACAGTATCTGCAACCTGGTGAAAAGCACAATTCACAGATGTATGGCGTGGAATGCTTATACACTAATAACCTGTGCCTTTCACAGTAGACTTGCTTGTTGATAAATTCTGTTGATGACAAATTTTATAAAGAGTAAAGAATTTACCTAAAGTATGTCATGCCTGTTCAATATTACATATTTATTTCTAATATCATTCAGAATGTGTTGCAGTAATGAGTGAAAGGTTCTTTTGATATTTTGTTGATGTTTTTGTTTTTTGTTGATTTGATGCTTCTAACCACTTTAGGGCTAAGCATTTAGTAGGGAATCATAAAAGTAGTATAAAAACACTGGTAACTGGTACAAAAAGTCCATAAAGTGATTTTGATGGTTATAACATAATAATGCGTGTTAATGCAAGTTTATTCCCTTATGTATTTTACCAAGTAAGGAAATAAGAACAAATTTTCATTTATAATGACTTCTTGGACACCACTTATACAGAAGAAGCAGGATTCACACTGGTGCAATCTGAATGAAATATCTGGCACCATCATACTGTACAAGCCTCTAGTCCAAAGCCCTGACTCACCATTCAATGTGAAAAATATCACCCTGCAACTCACAACTGGCAACCCACTTAAGATAAGCAGGTGTGAGCCTGTCCAGTACCTTGATGGGAGACCTCCTGGGAAAGCTAAGTTTTCTGATGGAAGAGGAGTTAGTTGCACTCACCCTGCGGTCTGTGTGGGTCCAAATTCCCCAGTATAGTGATGTACTATACTGTAAAAACGGCTCTGTCCTTTGGATGAGATGAAAAAACCAAGGTCCTGTCTCTCTGTGGTCATTAAATATCCCAGGAAATTTCTCAAAAAGAGTAGGAGTATTATCCCAGTGTCCTGGCTAAATTTCCCCCCTGGTCCTTACCAATCATGGCTTCCTAATAATCCCCAGCAATGAATTGGCTTCATTACTTTCTTCTCTTCCCCACTTAAAGCTGATGTGTGGTGAGCGTACTGGTGCACTTCGGCTGCTGTCACATCGTCCAGATGGGTGCTACACATTGGTGGTGGAGCAGAGTCCCCATAGCACTATAAATGGAGTGTCTAGAAAAGTGCTATATACAGTACTGTAAGTGTAAGGAATTATTATTATTTTTAGTTGCGATTCTTGCTCGTGGTCATTTGTGTAAGTACCTGTAGTTTTATTTTCACTTCATTATTTTAAGTTGTTTGACATTCTACCAGCCTAGATTTTGCAATAGTGATCATTGAGACAGATTAATTTGACTTTATGAAGTTTAAATTGATCCAAAAAGCCATTATATTTCCAAAAAATAATTAAAATGCTTACTTTTCAAATGGTGATACAGTAGATGAATGTGTGTATGTTTTGTATCAATTTGGGGGGGGGCATATCACTGTCACAGGAACACTAGCCACAGAATGTTTTCCAAGTACAGTATATTACTGTGTTTGGCACAGGTTTACTCATCCAGCTCAATGCCACTATGAGTAATTTCTACTCATAAAGTAAAGTCTGACTCTGACTCTCAATCTGACTATAGCAGCAAACACAAAGGATTCAAACAAAAATACAAAAGGCTGTGCTTGCCACACCCTGTTATAGTTTGAGGAATAAGCTAATTGTCTTATTACTTAGCTAAGCAGTGATCCTTTTTTGGAAATGTGGTTTCCTCTTTGGAAACGCACAGAGGAAACACAAAAATGTAGCAGATGGGATTACAGTGGGTAGAGACTTCTCATAACTCTTGGTCCAAAATAAATTCCATCTATAACCCTGCCCCACATTCTGTCATGTCAAGTTTTTTAAATATCCCAGTCCTGAATTTGCTATGGCTGTGATATGGATGGAAGATAGTCACAAGCAAAAGTGGAAGAAGTGTAATACGGTTATTTTTGAAATTTCACATATAGTATGTCTGTTATAGACAACTGATTCATGTGACCTAGATATCCCAGTATAACTTGGAAGCTAATGTACTGTACAAAGTTCCTTGCATGTCTTAGTTTAAACAGAGACTGGACATTTTATGACAAACTGAAAAATAACCAAGTTGATTTCTCTTTTTGTTGACATGAGCATTAACAAAAAGCCACAACTCTCGAGAGTAAGAGTTGCTGAGCCACTGTTTTAGCTGCAATTAAACTGAGTTCCTCCAGCAAACACATTGACAAAGCTATTATGGATTTTTCAATGAAAATGCTGCCACAATTCTTAGTAATGTCCCCCACCTGGAAATCTCATTACCATCCTTGTCTTTGTCACCTGGTTCATAAGCCACTGCAGACTACAATATTATTTCAGTAGTATTTTCCAAATAAGACAAGCATGTCAGTCCCCTTCCAGGCTTAAAGATAATTGCGTTGTTGATCAATTTCAGGAAAGCACTTTGGGCGAAGACACAACAGCCTCTCCTCAACTCGGCTCCCATGGGTCGGTTACACAAAGTCTTAGATATTGACCAGTTCATCTTTATTTGACAGATATTGTGTCTGCCTTATTTTAAAAGGTACATTTCTGATTTAACATGCTTCTAGCCACTCTGTTACTCAACTTTATATACAAGTTAATTTAGGATACTCACAGTGACATTTTAGTTGAACACTTATTGGTTGTACAGTAAGTCATTATCTTGGTTTCTATTCAGTGCTTTTTCTTTGTGCTGAATCAGTAAAAAGATTAAATATCAAACGTTTCTGACAAGCTTACTCTTCTAGCATTGCTAGCTGCTAACTTCACAGAACAATAAAGGGTAATTCATCTAAATGGGAAATTGAATACTTGATCAAAAATTATGGTATAATTTGTGCTGTGAATTCTAAACCAATTAATTTGTGATACACTACCAATATGTCCTCTGATGTTTCCTAATAATTATGTTGGAAATACTCATCTTAGCATAAGTTATTTTCTTTTCATTTTTATGTAGTCATCTTTTTTTATTTCTTTTAATCAAAGATTCCCATCCTGCTCAATATTATACACTAAGTCTGGTTGATCAGATTACAACAAACAGCATAATTAACAAGGTGATGAATTCTGCATTGGTGTTATATTATGCCTTTTATCAGCTAGTGCTTCAAAAGCATTAATGCAAACCTGATTGTTGATCAGACAATAATGAATGTCCACATCTGATCTGGTGTGGAATGACTATAGTATATTCATTCCGAATGTTAAGGTAACAGCATAGCAGGAGGGAAGAAGAAAGACAGCAATTTATTTCAGAATCAATCAGAACAGCAACAAACTAAACATTTTACTGACCTCCATCATGTACAAGCAGCCACTGCTGAACTCATTGTGTTGCAAGCACAGGCATCTCAGCTGTATGATTTATACTTTACACATCATAATGATCAGTGTTTTTTATTAAGTTGTTTTAAGTTTGAACACAGAAAAATTGTTATTTCATGTTATTATGTTATTAAGACTAAAACATTTCTAATGCAAGAATTACGCTTGTCTGGATAAATTACCTTTTTGTCTTGAGAAGTCTCTATTGATCTTAAAGGTTGAATTGTGACCTTAATCCCTGAGCAGTTCTTAAATGTTGTTTTGTGTTTTAGATTTTCATAGAATACGTGTGCGAAACAGAGTAAAAGGATCAAAAAGCTTTTGGTGCAATTGAATAATTCCTTTGACATCTGCTACATTTAATTGAAAGAATGCTGTACAATATTGATCTGGATGATGGATTGAATAGGCAGTAACACGAAAAGCTGTTGACTTGTAAGCAAAGTTGAATCATTATCAAATATCAAGAAACAATGGAGAAAGAGACAGGAGTGACACTTTCAGCAAGAACTAAAGTATCTCATCAGCACCCAGGGGTATTGTAGCATCTTATTTGATCAAACAACTAGAATTACAATCCTTATGTGTCACCGTGTTAACTTTACTTTTCACAGGCACCATGAGACAAGTGCATCTACAGTGACATTTAGCTAAAAAGTGTGAGGTGTTATTTTGTCATACCCAAGCTGGTAGGATATTCAGGCTTGCAATTATTGGACATTTATATTGTTGCTGTGCTGCCACCTTTTAATTGAAAGAAGCTTTCTTACAATGCATTAAACTTGCAAATTAAATTTATTCAGAAAATGCTGGCGTTCGATAACCATTACCCTGTTTCTTTTTTTTTTTCCTTAAAGGCTTTAGTTTAACTATTAATCTATGGAAGATAATCATCTAAATAATTGACACTTAACTACTTTAAGTACTGTACAGGGGCTCCAGAGTGTCAGAAAGAGGTATGAAAATGTAACACTCACAACATCAGCAACTGGTAGGCTGTCAAATACTGCCAGACACTTCACCTGTTACAGTGCTTGAAAACTAAGTTTAAACAATGAGGGAGAAAAAGACATGGATAGTCATGTGTGGATGTGTGTGAAGCCCAGGAAAGAACATTGGAAAAACATTTCATGTTGATGATAACCATGTCATTAACATGACTTACAGTAAGTGGTGTCTGCATATTATCACAAGTCTAATACACACCCATTGAAATGGTGTGAAATGGAACTGTTAGGAATTGCATTACTTTGTAGAAACAGTGCAGTGTTTATTTTTGTTCTGATCTTTTGAAAATTAATCAGAAGACATGAACATGCAAGTGGAACCAATATTGTGAATGCCTGAGTTCTGTTATACTAGTGACAGCAATTTTATTGTTAATTATGGTTGCAATATGTTTCAATACACTATAAGTACTGCTAATTAAAAGTAGATATACTGCATCTTAAAAATATATCAAACTACACAAAACAATTTGGGGGTAATGATGGCTCTTTTGACTTTTAAAACTGTGCTTAGTCCCTTGACAGCCAAATGAAAAAGTGCAAAGAAACAAATAGGTTATTTATTTTCTTGCTTCACTGTAGAGCTTTCTTAAGGTGTAAGGGGGGAAAGAGGCAGGGAGCAGGTAGATGAAGCAAAGTAATATGTAAGGAGAACAGAAGTCAGAGAATGCCAGAATAAAGAGAGCACATTTGAAAGAACATCCATCCTTCCATTTTCTACTGCTTTATTCAATATAAGGTCACAGGGGAGCTGCAGCCTATCCGTGTAAGCAATGGCCGCAAGGCAGGGTATACCCTGGACAGGACACCAGTCCATCACACGGCACATACTGTACATACTCGCACACACCGACAACAGGGCCAATTTCCCAGAAATGAATTAATCTACCAGCATGTCTTTGGATTGTTGGACGAAACCAGAACACCCAGAGAAAAAAACACCCAAATATGGGAAGAACGAACTCCATGAAGATAAATCCATCCGAGATCCAGAATTGAACCCAGGGCCTTGGAGCTGTGAGGCAGCAATGCTAAAGACCTTACCACTATGTAATGGTTTAATAAGAAAATAGTTTATTACTGATACCAGGTGGAAGGTATGATCTAAAATGGTTTCTGATGTCTTTCTGGTGTAAGAGTACACTCTGAAAGGACACAGACAGAAAAATCAATGTAAATCTTACTGGGAACAGTAACTGGAGAGCACTGGAGAGATCTTTGATCCTCAATGCTCTGATGTATTCCATGGGAAATACAACAGATTGCTATAACCTTTGCAAAGCATAAGAATAATCTTTGGAATAACAGATGGGTGGCGATTTAAGTGTAGGAACCTGTCCTGTAAAGATAATGAGTAAGGCTCCTTTGCTTTTTGTAACATACTGTAGCTTTGGAGCTGCTGTCCCAGTTCAGAAATTGCAATTATTGATGAGAGGTTATTAAAAAGCTTTGACATTCAAAATAGGTTAATTTATATGCTTTATGTAAATATTTTAATATTTATGCAATTCTGAAAATAACTTTCTTAGATTTTATATCAGTAAACATATTTAGGTTTATAATTAAAAAAGCAAAGAAAAGTTATTTCTAACATCTAAAATCCATTACAGTACCTACTACTAAACTTTTGACAGTTTGGTTAAACATAGAAAATAATTGGAATAAGATTCTCTTAAATGTAGTGGTAGTTCAAAGACTATTTAGCTTAAAAAAAAACATCTTTTCTCTATACTTAAAAAAATCCTTTAGGTTGAAAATTGAAGGGCCCAGCCAATAGTAAAACATACATGTCATTCAAGAGTCCTAAATAAGAGCATAACAATAGTACACAATTTGCAGTACTGTGCAAAAGCTGAAGAATGAGGCTGGATTTAAACATCTGATTAAATGGGCTACATTAAATGCCTTGGAACACTGTCAAATTGCACAAATATGAGTAAGATAGGCTACTGATTGCAGGAGATGAAAGTGTAAAAATATTCTCTTCTCTGTATAATGCAGTGTTATTAACAGTTGAGAAGTGTTCTTTAGCTTTGTCAATAAAAGTATAGAAGCTAGGCAAACATTTTGTTCTCCTTCTGCTTTTCATTATTAAACTTTGAAAAGTAATTGCTTTCTTTTATATGTTTTCCTTCAGTTTTATTGATTTTAGTTTTTTGGACTTTACAAAGATATTTTCCCAGTTCTTGAATAGACTTAAATGTCTGTTGAAAGGCTGAAGCATTTATTTCAATGTACTTAAAAGTTTGTTTTCTTCCCTCCTTTTTGTTCCTAACTCTCCCTAAGGCCTGATTTCCTGCTGCTACAGGAGCAAGAAGGACAGTCAGTGAGAAAATTCTAGTTCCTTGTCTTCTGCAATGATAGGATCATTTTGCTGACACTCAAGGCGAATCTGCAACAAAGGGTCTTATTTCTGCAACTCAGCAGAGGTTTAAGTCGGTGAACAAACCAAGACAGCTTATGAGGATGGAGCTAGCTGACATGAGCCAGCCCTTTGACAGAATAAACCATCAGCTTCTTCTTAATATCCTGATCTCCTGTGGGATTTACAACACCACTGTGGATTGCCTAACAAGCTTCTTTTAAGGAGGGGTCACAGAAGTTACCTGTCACTAACAGAATCTTAAGCATGGAAGCTACACTGTGGGATGAAGTGTAGAACAAAAACAAAAATAAATGTCCATATGCAATACTTGATTATTATTTTTTTATTTTCAATAATAGGATTTGGTAGATTACTTGAAACTCAAACTGGTTTGATAATGTTTTTGCAGGCTTTAGAGTATAAATCTGACTATTTCCTTTTTTTCTATTTACTTGGTAAAAGTCTTTAAAAAAAACTTTGTACACAAATGTATTAAAAAATACTCTTTGGGTTGATCGAGATGGAATATTTTAAAAAGGCAAAATATAAATATGAATGAATCTGAATTGAAAAATGTTGTACTGTATTTTTGCAAGGAGTTAGTAAGGTTATATTTCTTGACAGAATTTGATTATTTAATTACCTTACTGTATACATATGCTCAATGCAAATAAAACAGTCTAGATTTGACCTTCATGTGTCTGTGTATACATTCATTACTCATCTCTCCATTATCAGAAAGCCACTATTACTGGTAAGGCCTGCAACAACCTAGAGACTATTTTTTGAAAATTGAGTTCAAATTGTCAAAAAGAGTAGCTTGATCTTATAAAGTCCTTATAAATAGTCATTCAAAAGGCATGCACTAAATTAAGCTACTGTATGAACAGGAAAATAATACCGATACAGCCTGGTTGTTACCGGCACAATTGACTAAGGCCTGAATGTGAACAAAATGAGATACCCTAACAATCAGCAAGCTAACCCAGGCAGAGGAGGAAGTACAGTAGTTCTATTGGGATTAGGACACAGGAACAACAGAACGTTTGTACGGTGGGGACTGACTCAGTAACAGGTAATTAACGGAACAACTGGCCTATGTTTGTCAGCACAGGAAGAGTAGCGGAACATGCTACAGTGTTTACTGTACCCATAGGATGAGTTCTAGGTTTCAACACTGTTTAGGTTCATGCATAGAGGAGGACGATTCCATCAGGATATTTTGAAAATGTGTTTAATTTCATACTGAATAAAACACTGATTCTTTGTTCTGTGTCTTTGTATACATTTAATGTGATTTTGTTTTACATCTACAGTACAGTATGTCTGAAGCATTCGGTTATATCCATTGGACCTGGGTGCAGAATAACACTGGCATTTACTGGTGCCAAATTCACTTATCCAATACATGACCAGAATTTGAGGTTTAGGAGATATACCAGAATCTGCAAGTAGGGTAATGTGGCAACAGGTTAAATGAATGCTCAAATTTCTATTTGTATTTTTTCTACATTTGCAGTACATTACCTGTACATTGGTTTACTTCATTCTCCGACCTAACCAAAAGGCTACAGAAGATTTTGTCTGACCTTGTCCAAGAACATGTTTGCAATAGCTACAATGATGAAGTATTGTATGAAAAAAATCACTTCAATGATTTAAGTACAGTACATGATACATGGGTACATGGTTGAAGTTGATCTATTGGAATATTGCAAGTTCGGTGAAGTTGATATATTGCAATATTGCAGTTCTTTAAAAATGGTGAGACAATGAAAAAAGACAGTGTTATCAAATCTAACAGGTTACCACCATTGCTTACCAATTGCACTTTCTGTGCCCAATCTTGTTGAAATGCACACAGTAAGATAAAATTATGCAGGCAGGCTGTAGCTGCATATGTTTGTCCCAGAAGTGATGATAAAGTAAGCACTATTGAATCTCTACACTATATGATTTTTAAATGTTAATTTTGGTTGGCAGCAGTTATTTGATGCATCAAGAATATATTATTCAAAAATAAGAATTTTTGCATTGGTATTTGGTTCTTTATGGTTGTATCCTGTATCTCAGGAGGGGGGTTGAGTTGTAGCTCCAAGGATATGAACAGAAAATCAAAGCTACAGTAGTTTGTTTTACTGAAAGTGTATATATGTTTTGAACTGCCCTTATCCTTTGAATTTATTCTGTCTTTAGTTGGACATATCTAATATATAATTCCACAGTAAATAATGTAATAAAAGTGTTTCAAAACAGGTTCAAGATGTTCAGAATATAAGATAATATGATGTTTATAACATATGTTTGGGAGGAAGGTTAGATCCTAATTTCAGACTTCTGCTCACCTTTATATAAAAGTCTCTGCTAAAAGTAAAGGCTTTGGGCAGCTTTGCCTTCTTGGCTAGACTCTACTTTTCTCACATACATCAGATACACTTTACTGTACATGTCTTGTCTCTCTATCACATTTATTAGGATCTAGCTTAATTACTGAAGAATTATTTAGCCAATTTTAACACTGGAAAATGGCTTTTCCCCCACATTGTGTCTGAATCCTCACAATATTTTGTTTCAATTTTTTTTCAAATGACACCAATTATAAAACATCCTTTTGTGAAACAAATTTATAATTTTAGGTGCATTAAATCCTAAGGTGCTTACAGTTTCCCCAATGGCTATAACAAATATGAAGTTTTATAGCTTTTTTTTTTAAATATATTTTTTTAATTTATGCAATCCAAAGTATATGTACTGTATGTAATGTAATACCATAAGAACTCCAGTTCAAAATATAAGCTGTTTATGCATTCTATCTTAAACAGTGTACATTTCGAATGTTTAGAATCTACCACAGTGCCAATCTTCATTTTATATTTGTGCAAATTCCAAATCCGGATAATAAGATTGCAATGGATTTAGTAAGATGGATTACATACACAATTCATCAGCTTCAATACATATCCTGATTAGGGATACAGCTTTAAGACTTAAACAAGCAGTTATCATCAACAGTTTTAAGATTAAAGCCCTTGTCAATGGACATCTTTGGTTGGTTCTATCACATTTTTTTGTGTCCTACATATCTGACCTTCTGAATGCAGATTTAAAAGAGCTTAATGTACAGTATTTGGAACTGTTTAATGTTAATTTCTTAAAGCCACAGCTTGAGCACAATAGCATTACATTCAACAGAAGTTTACAGTTTCTAGATGTCATTTTTTTCTGGAAGATTTCATATTTATGAGATGCATTTAATTTGTTCTACACCCAAGTATCCTAGGATAATAAATACATATATTTTTGTGTTAATAAAAATCATACTACTTCTTACAGTATAAAATATTCAGACCTGGCTATTTCATTTATTTTTTTGTTACAATACCCACATTTGTTCTGAAGCTGCTGCATAGTATTATGATTTCATCCAACAAAGATAAAGATTTCCATTTGTGATTCAAATCATAGTAAAAACTAAGTTTAAATCAAGACCTACTGTAGGAATAAATGAGTCGCAATGTGTCAAAGAAAAAAGGCAGTCAGGGAACAATACAGTAAAAAATGCCATTCCTCTGACCCTGTTACACTCAATACATTTACATTCAGAATGCCATTTATTAATTTTAGATTACTGTATACTTAACATTTTTATCTCCTTTAAAAATATTATAAAATATGCAATACTTAATCATGTTTTTCAATAGTTAAGAATTTATAACAAACACTTATTTGTGTTCCTATCTACAGAAGTGCATTGCTGCCACCAAGGGAAAAAAAAATCACTCCCTTATCTCGGAATTACGACATAATGAATTTTCTTGTAATTACGAGATAGCAATGCTTATGTCAGTGTATGTACAACCTGTTTCTTTGTGCACTGAACGCATATAGAAACTACGGTGAACTTGGCTGGCACTTTCGGTTAAACTATTGTGTCCAGTGCTGCCGAATTTGTACAGATTTCGACTGGGGTTTAGTCATAATGAAATCTTGGAATTTTTAGCAAATATGAGCAGAATCATTACAAGCATGAGGACCAGTTTGGTGGGATTTAGAGATCAAAGCAATGATGGTTCTGTTATGAACAGTTACACGTGCAATCACTTCCACTGCTTAAAACTGTAAGGCTGCACGTAGCGATATAGGTTTTGTAACAGATGCGGCCGACATTACAGGTTATGCGAGCCGGTTGCCAGCACAGTGACATCACCGCCCTTCCCTGTGAATAGCAGAGACATCACCCACCCGCTCAACTGGCTGGTTCCCTGTCGAGTGGTGCTGGAGGCCTGGGTTCGAGCCCCAGCGGTGGAGGGCCAACATGAGGTGGGAGCGGCAAGGGCACAAACCCACGAGAACCCAAAAGCGCTACAGTAATAAAGGAATAAGTTGAAGATTAATTCCATGCTGAGAAGAAAAGAAACACAACGTTTTGGCTGTGAGGGCTTCACAGCCGAAATGTTACTTTTTTTTCTCTTTTCAACATGGAATAAACTTTTAATGTGTTCTTTTACAGCCTACGCATGCTGACATAGATAGAGGTACCTTCTTGATATAGGTATTATATGACAATTGTGCTATCGCGTGAGCACTTAAAGTATGCGAGAATTACTAAGTCATAATTACGAGATACTTTTCTTGTAATTACGAGTTAATTCGCTATCTCGTAATTATGAGATACATTTCTCGTAATTACGAGATAAGGGTGAAGATTTTTTTTTCCTTAGTGGCAGCAATGCGCTTCCGTACTTATCTGCTGTCTTTGTCTTATAATGTTAGCATACCATCTTCACAAAGTTTATATATAATGCTGTTGCAGCTTTTGTAATTCTGAACGATTATGATTCCAAAAGACATATGGTAACAAGTAAACAAGTATCCATAAAATGTAACAGTTCTCACAGCAGAGGTAATAAAGTGTGTTAGGGTTAGGTGTGGAACAGAAATTTAGGCCTGAAAACCTAACTGTATATACTTGTATAAGAACTCTTCAGACAATCATCCCCTCCTTTTAGAAGAGTAAATTGCAACATTGTGCATTTAAATACATTCTTATTATATTTGATTTTCTAGGTAGAAATACTGTACCAAGTGCAAAAAGAGACCTTTTGTACTACAGTATATACTGAAGAAAAGACAGCAAGTTATTGCATGCTTGTTTTCGATATGTTTGCGTTTGTCAATTAAGCCCATTCATCAGGAATGATAGCTTTGGTAATATCAGGGAAATGTGAATAAACTGAAGGCAGCTTTCTGTCAGCCTAGTATTGTTATATTGATTAAATCAGTTATATATAAAAATTATAAATCCTAATGTTCACCTAAGGGGCTATAAAACTGAAAATGTCACCATGTAAAAGTAACTGTTTAGATCATTGCTTTATACTGCAGAATTTCAAAACAGGCTTAGTTAAAAATAAAAGCGTTCTGGGATGAATTCATTAAGGAATAACGCTGAATCATATTTTCTTTAGAGCACTATTGTGGAGGTTTTATTCTTTCACATTTTAATGTACAGTATGTATCTTCAGTATGTTCTCTGAATTACTGTAGGTATTTATCAAGATTTTGATTTGATGAAAGTCATTTAACCCCAAATAAAAAAACTTGCAGTCCCCCTAAGCTTAATATGAAACAATCAGTGATCACTTGCCCTATGGTGAAACTTGTCACCTTTGAAAATACAGAAGCATGGATCCACTTGTCCTTCCCTGTGGAGACTGTGTTTTTCACTTTGAATCATTTGCCAGTACTTTGTCAAAGGTTGCTTATTTTAGACATGCTTCTAAGTTTACATGTAGATTAATTATTTAGCTGATTAATGAGGACTCTGGCAATCATCACTGGAGAGTATTGGACAAATCCTGCATCTTTTTGAGTGCATTCCTCCAGTCTTGCTACAGTATCTACTAAAATAAGACATACTGTAATGTTAATGTGTAACTTGGGAAGGGCAAAAAGTTACAGATTAGTATGGCACAAAACTGGATGTTACTTTGTATACAGTACATGCAGACTTGTGCGTGTGTGTGGTGGAGAGTGTAGAGGCTAACTGTTATACAGTACATAGAGCAGTGGTTTCCTATCTTAGGTCAATTCTAAATATGTGTGAAAGAGTCTATGGAGTTGTTTCCCATTAGGCCTCCCTATTTCTTTGATTACATTAATACCTAGTACATCTAAGGATTAGAGTGGCTGTGCTTGAGATCCAGTTTTCATTTTGGGTGCACTTTGCGTGGTTAAGACATAGTAGATTCCCAGGAAATGATTGACTGATTCCCAGAAGAAGGACAGCCTCATACTTGCATGCTCTCGCAGTTATATGGGTACTGAGTCACAGTGTTTGTTTTATTGCAGCTCTGGTTGATTGTTCCAGTCCCGTCTTGCTGTGATGACATGTGAGGTACTAGGATGGGGATGATAACTGACACCAGACCATGATCTACGGTGGTCTAGCATAGCGAAATAGTCACTTTGTGGGCATTAAGACGACTGCTGCAAGAATAGACCATTCACCAACCCAAGTGTCTAGTTGATCTCTGCGATTCTCAGTTGTAGCATCTTGTAGCTGAAAGGTAGAACTCATTAATGTCTTGTTTTCACAGGATTGGATGGTGAGTAATACTCATGCATTATGACATCCTCACACCCAATGACAGTCCACAAGATTCATACATTGTTGCATCTGTTGCACACCTGTCACTGATTCAGAAACTGCACTGAAGAAATCTTTTTTTATACTCCAAAACATTCCCAATGCATTCAGGCTTAATTCTACAATAGTGTCTTGAAGATTTATTGCATGATTTCCCTTATGAGTATGTCATTGCAGTGTTTTTTGCATCTGAGTACAATCAGCAATGGATTGAAACTTTCAGGCACTATTGTTGTAACACATATTGTATTAGTTCACTTTGTATCACTGCAAAAAAGAGTACTGTGCTTTTCATAGTAAGTTCCCTTTGACAGAACAGTAGTAGTTTTGTCGGGAATGTATTTGGATTTCACAACTTCAGTGTATAACACCTTTGCCTACATGGTTCTTGCTGTTTTCTTGTTTTTTGGTTTATTTTCTCTCTTTACTGCATTTATAAGGGGATTAAAGCAAAGTGAAAAAAATGCTATAGGGGTGAAGTTTCTTTTGTCTATGTTTTGGTACCTAGGTTTTTCAGAGCTGAAAGCATGTGTTCAGCAATTGCCTTTATTTCTGAAAGGTATTGTATTTTTTCTGAGACATTGTTATATAGACCTATGATGTGGTACTTGCAGTTGCTGTCGTGCATAAAAAACTCATGTTCATTTCAATGATGCTGAGCATCTTTTAAGCATTCATTGTCTACAGACACTTCATCCAATAGAGAGTCATGACAAGTAGCCAAGTGACTACAGATGAGACTACACCCTGGATAGCACACCAGCATGTCACAATGCATACACATACAAAGACATGCTCTCAGGGTCAATTAGCATCTCCAAATTATCTTTAGTACAGTAAATATTCATGAGCGAATGCTTGTGGGTGTCTCGGTCTTCATCCCTCCTCTAGAGGGCGCTCCGACCTTTTTTGTACTGATTTTAGTTTTAGTACTTTCAGCGTTGTTTCCTACCTTTTTTGTTATATACTGTAAGCCTGGCATCTCCATAGTTCAGGGCTCAGCTTTGAAAGATGGATACCCGAAGGCCCGCCTACTACCAGGCTTCAGGGAAGCCTGAGGGCATAGACCCTCACCCTGATGTCCTGACCACTTAGCCCGGGGCTTGGAGCGCCTAGTCCCATCACGTTTTTATCTTCCATGTTCCTGGTCTTAGTTCCCCATTCCCTGGTTTTAATCGTCTTCATCTTGGATGGACCTCCCGGCTTTTGGATAACGGACTACGCCCTGACTACCCCTTTTGGACTTCCCTGGATTTGGTTGCCTTGGTGTTTCCCCCCTGCACCAGATCACTACAGTCACCGCCCCCTGTTTGTCAACCCATCCTAACCCTGCTGTTTCTTCCCTAGATGCCCTTCTCCAGACTCTTCACGGGACACTTCACGGGAGTCTGACCCGGCTTCCGTGACAATGGGTGTGTTTTCCTTTGATGGATTGGCATCCCATACTGGGTGTAATCCTGTCCTTTACTGTTGGAATAGACTCCGTCTAACTACAATTCTCAATGGGTGAAGCAGTTACTCAAAATAGACAGATGTTAGTATTATAGCCTTGGAAGCTGATGTCGATAGCACTTTACTCTTCTCCATAGATGCTTCAGGTCTGTGTAATTCTATGTGAAACTTCCAAGGAGCGTACAATGGGTGTAAAAAGGGGATTTCAGGAGTGGTTTTACTACAGAAATTTTAACCCCTCTGTGTAGCGGATCTCCAATTAATGATCTGGGTTACAATGTTTAAATGATTTACTGTGACATTAACATAAAATAAGATTCTAGCATTTCTAATATGCTAAAAACTGGTGAAACAATAAAAAATATTTTACAAAGTTTTTGAAAGTGTCTTATCTGATTTTACATGCAAAACGAATATGATGGGCAAATAATAAATCGACTCCAAAACATAACACCTTTTTAGATTCTATAACTGAGGGGTATTTTAGATGAACTTTCGAAATGGTCATAGTTCATTAAATGAAGGAAAAGGTTACTATAGTATTATGGAACGAATTGTAGAAGGTTTAGTTTTTTTCATAAAAGTACATCTGTTCTCCTGTGAATACACAGCTGCTGAAAATAAATTAACCAAGACGTTTTAGCTTGTGCTGAAATTTTCAAAGGAAACATGCCTTGGGGAATAGGTTAAAAAATAAATAAAGACAGCTGATAAAGCCAATCACAAAGAACAAGGTTGAATGAAAACCTCTACTATTCCTGTCAGCACAGTATCAGGGTTATTGGTGATTAAAAACTGGAGTCTACCAATCTGTCAGCAACTTTCAAACAGGTCAGTATTTTTGCAAATTTTTGCTACAAATATACAGCTTAAGCTTTACTGTTGTGCAAAGTATTTGTTATTTTCTGCATGTGTTGTCATTTTTTTGCAGTAGTGCATTTTAAAAGGAAGAGAAACCTTTACTTAGCTACATCAAAATATCCAAACAGAAATTTTCATGGTAGTATGTTGGAAAATATTTTAAAATAAGAAAGTTAAAGGAAGTCTGTGATACTTTTGCATAAATAATAGTCTGTGATAGTTATGCATAATAATGCATAAACAATGATTGGGATGTAATGGGCAATTGTGCATTTGTGACTTTGTGAATTTTAGACAATAAATATTGGAGCAATTGGAGTAATGAGAGGATTGTTTGTATTTTTTTTATTGTGGGAGCATAACATATTTTATTTAAAAATCTTAACACAGCACATTCATATGCAAGACAACAGTAGAAAAATAATTACTAAGCTCAATATATTGTTCTTTCTCATGGCAGTAGAAGATTTCCTACTGTTAACTTGCTACTGATTTGTTACTATTAAAATGCACCCTGTGTTATTAGAATTTCTTAAATGCTTGGCTAGTGCTAATTATTTGGCAGACGTATTTAAACTGTACTGTTAGTTATGGTCTGGCTAGTTTGACAAGTTCTCTACCTAATGCATCATTGTCTCCATGAAGAAATGTCCTATAAATTTCTCTGACAATGGCAATCAAGGAAATTGTTGTTCACATATAAGTACAAAGATCTTTAATAAGCTTCACTAGAGCTCTACAGTATTTCCACAGGGGGTACTAAGCAGAATTCAAAGTGCCTTTCTTGATCAAATATGTATGAAGTGCATGTATCTAGTAACCGCTGTTTAGGAAGAAGGTTTATCTATAGTGAAATACGCAATTCATAAAGTGCACCAGTAATTAATTCTATAAACATTATCTATTGTATTTATTATGTGTAGCATTTATTGTTAGTAGGTCTGCCTCATTCACAACTGAGTATAAACATTCACTGAAAAATAATGCATTCAAAGGGTTCCATAAAACAATTGGATTATTTTTTGTGTTATTGCTGGATTTAATCTCTGCCTCTGAGGCGAGCATTTTACTGCACATGGTCAGCAGTACATGGATCTGGGCTCTGTAATTGCAGAATGCGGTGTTACTTGTCTAAATTCTTTGCTGAATCATGTATCCATGTCTTAATCTGGTGACATTTGTTTTATGAGACAATGTAATGTCATTCAGGGGACACTGTTTTTCTAATAATGCCTGGTCATATAATCAGCTGTCATGAGTGTCTAAGGTGCTGCAACACTGTGACTTATTTTTGTTGTCAGCTGAAAGTTTTGACAGGGTGAGATGCATCATATTATTAGAATGAGACACTTTGAGAATTCCTGTACATTTTCATGACTTTTTATGTAGTTTTTAATACCTAATTTAGTAATGTACAGTTATGTTCTCTGATTATAAGTAATTTTCATAAACATGCTAATTTGGTTTATCCACTCTGCAAATCCAGGGTTTTCATTTTATCATTGAGCCTGGCCCTAACAATAGAATAAAAAATCTGTAGTAATAATGATATAATCTCCATTGTATACAATTTCAGTAATATGCTTCAGTTATCTCAGATGGACATGTGTTCACTGCTTGCAAGGAAAACAAAAAATACTTGGAAAAATTATACCTTTTTTCATTTTGTATCCTTCAATACTTTTGTGTATACTATTATGTTTCTGTCACTTGATTTCATTCAACAATTGTTTTCATCATGAGTAACATCTCATAACAAAACAGCAGCAATAGTTTAGTCATGATTATTATTATTATTATTAATAATAATAATAATAATAATAATAACAACAACAAACTGGGACTTAGTGATTTTTCTATTTTCTGAATTCCTCTGCTGACCTTAGGAAGTTAAGGAGATTGCACTGAATTGTTTTTACACATATGATTTCTGAAGCCTCAGCCACAGAAAATCAATAGTAAATTGGACTTCTGAAGAAGAATTAAAGTGTTATCCTTGAAAAAATAGAATGATATAAGGCAATAGTGTAGTTCAAGAGCAGCAAATGACACTTTTTATATACTTGACGAACACCTTGTTAAAACTCAGTTTATAAATTGGTTGCAAATGTGTACAATATGACTTTCATTTATAAATATATAACAAAAGTATTTGTCGAAAATAGCTCTTGATGGTACAGTAATTCACACAAAATTAACACTCAGCTTATGTTACAAGATATAAAAATGTTGTGAATGGGATTTGAAGCACATAAACAAAGGTGTATATATACAGTGTATCTGTACGTCACATGATCTCTACTCTTAAATATGGGAGAATGAATGGAAAATGCACTTACATCTAAACTGTGTATTATTTTATAACTTCTGTTCTGTTTCATTGTACAACTGTTAGGGAAATTGCAAAGTGAAACACATAGCGAACTGTTAGAATATTAGCATAATAACAGATTTTATTCTTTGCAAATTAAAATATTTTTATAAACACAAATTACAATGAGTTTTAGATTTTTTGAATACCTTGGAAATTAAAAGATGTACACTTGAACTCTGTCAGAGTGAAATACTTATTTTAGTGGATTATGTTTTGCTTAGGCTGTGTATATCAGTTATATCACAACTAATGTACGTTTGTATTTCACATTCACTCGGATGTGCATGACAGATAAGGAGGTACAGTGCAGTGAAATACTTATTAGCACTGCTTTTGCGCACTATCTGAATCTTGGATTTAATTCCAGCCTGCGGTGTCTTTTGGGTAGAATGTACATGCTCCCCCTGTTTTCATGGTGGTTCTTCCTTTGCTCTGATTCCTTCCTACTGTACATGTCAAGAACTACAGTAACAGTTACAGTAACTGGCCTCTCTAAATTACCATCATATACTGTTTGCATGTGTACTGTATGTTCAATGTACTGGTAAACCATCCAATGCCCTTTGCCTGCCAGGATAGGCTTTCTGTTAACATGGACTTCTAAGGCAGGGGTCTCAATCCTTGGTTCTGCAGAGCCCTAGAGCCATTAGTGTTATAAGTCAATTGTTTAAAAAGATTGTTAACACCTGTAAGCAAGTAATGCAAACAATAAATCAAACAAGCAATCTGTTAAATTTAGAGATATCAGGTCCCTGAGGGCTGAATAGTACTTACTGAAGATTTAAATCCTCAATGATCTCTAAATTACTTAATTTAACAACTCACCTGTTTAATTCATCACAATGGAACTGTTCCATAGCATTAGAAATTGGTGATTTAATGGTGCCCTACAGAACCTGTCTGATTGGGGATATTCAGTATCATGGTTGAAGATCCTTGTTCTAAGGATAATATCAGTTCCTGAAAAACTCTAGAAAGTTGCTTTGCTTTTTGCTTTCCTTCTGTGAGGATTAATTTTTTATTCTTCATGTCATACAATGAAATCTGTCCAGCTATATTTTCCCACAATAGCAGGAAATGAGGCCATCGCTTTTTGTTTTTTACTGTCTTTTTCCAAAACGAAAAGTTTCATTTTGAAAAGTGCAACAGAGGCAGCAATAGTTTTCTTCAGCCAATGAAGTCACAGAGAAACCAGGTTGTTGAATTCTTGAGAGCCCTCCCGTGTAACATTTCAGCACCATTCTGAGATGCTGACTATAGTCTCAAATGTATAAAGATTAGTGTACATTAATTATCATCAGGCACATGGGAATCACACAAAACAATATCCCAGGCACTCACACAGTGTGTAACGCATGCTGGCTGCCACTTAAAATAAAGTGATACCATGCTTCATATTCAGGAGGAATTGTTTTCTGTTTTGATCAATTTACAACAGATTAACTTGATTTGCTTTCTGTGTTCCCAGCAATTAAATATGAGCTTGCATTGGGGTAAATGGGATCAGGGAAAGTAATTGCCTATATCCATCACTCTGAAGCTGAATGGGTACTATATGAATAAACATGTGCATATGGCAGTTGATACCTTGGGGGAGATAGCTAGTATGTTTTCGCTTTATACAATTTAGTGGTGCTCTAATAAAATATTCACCAATTTATTCTTTGACTCTGCCAACTCTGACATATGGTCATTGTTGTGTTCCCCTTCGAGATATATGACCTAAATAATATAGCAAAACTCATTTTCTTAGCTTGAATTTTATAGATCCCTTTTTTGTTTGCAAATTTAATTTTCTTAATGATTCAAATTTTTGGTTATGGTTCCTCAAACAGCATGGCTTCCCAAGATCAGCTGGGAAGCCAACAATCACATGGCAGATAGGAGTGGCTGCTTTCTGAATTACTGGTTTAATTTCAGCAAAGCCATGGCTAAACTGCTCTACATTTAGTACCTTAAGAATGTATAATTTATCTTTGCTTATAGTTTGCTTATAGTTTAGATCTATGTAATTGTACATGCATTTCCAATGCCTTTACATTATACTGTAGGTATTAATGTAGGTAATGTAGCTCTTTAGCTAGACAATATACAGTACTATACAGTTCAGAATAAATGTTTTTACCTATGACTTCTTTATGTCATGTATCTCTGCTTGTAATTTAGATAATGTTTATGCAACTATATGTGTACTTCAAATACCTTTACATGTTAGATCTAAAGTTATTAGGGGAACAATATGCAGCACTGTGTAAACACATGTTGGTAACTAATTAGCTCCCCAAGTCCTGTATGTCCTGTGCTACAGTGTTTGCTTCTCAGAAGTGAAAGAGTTCATGGCCCAAATCAAAGCTTTGATCCACCTGCCAGTTTTGAATTTCAATTGCAAATTGTGCACAATGGAGTTGGATGGGAATCAACCGGAACTTGTAATTGGTCTGTAGGTCAATGAATTCATTTAATTTCTGCCTTAGACTGTAGAATATTGCCACCTTCTATCTCTTTGAGTCATTAATGCTGTCAGTAGTTTGGCATGAGCAAACATTACCACAGGAGATTCTACTGAGAGGTATGTGATTTTACTGCACCTATGTTGCACAAGTACAGTAACTGTAATATCCATATTGCAAGTGGGTTTTGCAGTTTGGAAAGGTGTTCAGCTGGGGTAAATGTCCTCAGTGCCAAAGCTCCTAAAAATTGATCTGAGATCTATCTCCAAGATCTCCAGAAACTGTTAGAACTCAGATGGAGACGAGTGAGTAGTTGAAGAACACAAGCAGTGCTTTAGCATTGAAAGATATAAAGTACAAAATATCACTCTGTTATTCCACTTCCACCCCCATAGGAAAAGCTGACGATACTTCTAGAAGGAAGAATATAAACAATGTCCTCTGCTGGAAACAGTTGTTAGTACTCCAATATTCTATATAAGTAGGAAACAAGCAGTAATACCTGCTTCGTGAATTTCAATTGACAATTACCTACAGTACTCTGTAAGTGAGATAACCAAACTAACTTTTTGCTGTGAAATAAAGTGCTTGACTGAGTTGCTAGTGCCCAAGGTCACAACAAATGGTGTCCAGACAATTGCATTGAAAATCACAGTGGTAATCTGGATATGATTGGTGATTGCTTTTTACTTCCTAGAACACTTTCTGACCCTTCTTGTCACATAAAACAGTTGTTTGTTTGCTTCTCTTTAAAGACTTCAGAAATTAGACCATTTAAAATATATCTCCTACAGAAATTTCTGCTTCCCTTACCCTTAAACCTGTTGCAGAAAGGTCAGGTTACTACATTCAGTATTGTAGTACCACATTACAGTACATCATCTGCAAATTCTATGAGTACATAAACAGGTTAGTAAGTTGATGAGCAGAATCCAGTTGTCAAATGAAATATCTGATTTATCACTTACCAAAATATACAGCTATATTTAAAAATGTATAAACAGAAGTAATGATTTTTTTCCTCTTGTTAGTCTAGAGAGACAGCTAAAGATTGACATGGATGTGTTTGAGAGATAGCCCTAGAGCTAGGATACCAGACATTCAATCTCCCCTGGTTTTTTTCATCTTTCCTCTTCACTAAGATTGACAGGCCACATCTGCAAAAGGGACTTTTTTGTCTCAGAAGGACTTGCCTGTGTAAATATTTCAATAAATAAATTAATAGATCCAACATCTGGTTCACATAGGTGTCAATCCTGTAGCACAGGCCTAACATATCAAAACGTCCTCGGTATGGTGACAGGACAAGCCTTCTCACAAGTTAAAACTGTACCACACACATTTATGGCACGTATGTTACTGCTGTTTTCCCTGCAGAAAAGATAAGATTATTTCAATTAACTAAGGACACACTAGAGGATTAGGAAATACAGTATTATAATATGCTGTTAGCATTTGTTTGCTTATTGATTTCTTTTAGCTTTCATCTATAAAAAAATGCACTCAATCTCATCAACAGAATAGACTCTTTAGTGGCAGACAATGTACAGCTGGCCTAAGGTGTATGAGACAGACATTGATCACCTTTCCCCAGCTGAAAAATCCTACTGAAAATTGGTCTTTTACACCTTTTCCCTCATTAAAACCAAAGCTGAAAACCTGAAAAGTTCGCTTCTGTATATTATAGTTTTTTCACCAACCTTGAAGGACCACTTCATTTCATGCTGTTGCCTACAAACTTGAATGCCTGGGTTGGTGAATAACTTTATAGTAAATGATGTCAGCTCACTGTTCTTTCTATTCCACAGTTTGTTAAAGAATGTTCTCCTCACCCCTTCCTTGGGAAATCTACAACATGCTTGCTCCTTACAATAATTTGACTACTTCACTGTAATAAAAATCCTGTTCAGGAAGACTGTCAGCATTGTAGAAAAAAATAAGAATGGGATATTTGGCTGCCAGATCTACTTAACATATGCCTGGAGTTTTAATAACTACAGATCTACAGTATGAGATGTCTATTTTATCTTGGTATGCATTCCCCTGTTGAATCCTCTTTTCTGAAAGAGAATTTTCCCAGGCACTCCCAACTTCCCAGCCCAGCCTTTTCTGCTCAAAGTTCTCATTAAGGAAGACACAGGAGGCCCAAACCCCAAAAACATTTTTGTTGTCCTATATTCCGTATCTTCTCTATAGTGCCTGTAAGTCATTTTAAACCTGGCCAGTATGTGGATACATTGCTCTTTAATACTCAGTGTCTCCACTTCTCTTTTCCACTGTTCCTTTCTGGACATTATACTCAACTGCACTTTGACCACAGCAATACCACATGGGTCCAAAATCAAACTTTCTCATCATTTTGTGCCAAGTGCTGCCTGGAAGATGTTTGCTGTTTTCAGGGCAGGCACATCATCCAATTAGCATTTATAATTTTTTATTAATTTGCTATGCTGCAGTCTTGAAGACCCTGGAGTGCACAGTAATGTTTTTTCTTTGATACGTCATAGCAATCATTCATAGGCCAATTATGATGTTTGGTGGTTAAAGAGTCCTGCCAGAGTCAGCTACATGTGCTATAAAGGTAACATGTCTCCTGGGTATGGGCATCTCTCAGTCTTCTTTTCTAACTTCCTCATTTCTGTGACTCCCAGAGCACACTTTACTGCTCAAGGTCTTTAGCAGAGACAAATAACATTGACAAGAGGTTCAGAGTTCTCACTTTGCCGCACCTTTTTCCCATGTCTTAAGGCTACTGTTACAGCTCTCCTTTTTAGCATTCAAGATGTTCTTGCAGTATTTTTGCAGTATTTACTTTGTAATGTGGTGGTCTTCCATCCTAAGAGAGGGGCAAAACATTTGGTACAGTGATTTCCAAATGGATGTGTATGAATGTGTGCAACATATTTTTGGATCGAATCAATCAAGGTCTTTGAGATGTCTGAGAAACATGAACCTATGTTTCACAACCATTAACAAAACCATGAAAGTCATTGCTCCGTAGACAGAAAGCTTAGTAATCATTGAAGACCCATACTGTCAGTTCAGACCATGCAACAGAGGCCAGTTGAATTCAGTTGAAATTTTTGGTCTCTATCTTTGCAGATACAGTAGGTGACTGTCTAAGTATGTCACAGTATCAGTGTTACCTAGTCCATCCCATTGGTAGTTAGATTAGGAGAATATGGGTCAGAGTTTGGACAAGGTCAGTAAAGGACTCTCCCTTCCTCTTGCTACTGGATCTCGTGCTGGGATCTTATTTCACAGTTGAATTGGGTGTCTCTGGGCAGGTAATGGTTAAGAATAATAAGGAAAAACAAAACACATTAGTGTGTACTGCTGTGTATTACACATCCATTCATGTTATTAAGAAGTTGTCTTGTGATAATAATACATTTCACCGTAAATAAATGGCCTATTGTTTCTAAACACTAAAGCCAAATTAAAATAATAAGATTTCCATTTCAGTTGTGCTTTTGGGGTAACATTGACTGAAGTAGATAAGAATTTATTTAACTAATTTCCACTGTTTTTTTTAATTAAATAGTGATGCTGTTTAAAAGGCCTTGGTTCACCAACAGACAATTTAAACACATGAGGATGAACTGGAAATATCTTCCCCTATAACAGATTTAAGTTATTCCTTTAAAACCTGACTACTGTATTAACCACAGACAATCATTTCATGAGCCTATTTCTTTAAATGTTACTGCAACTAGGGAAGGAATAGATGTAATGGATTTTAAATCTTTTGACTCATTTAAGTTTTTCCTCAGAATCTTTGAGGGGGCCTTATGAAGAATGTCAAATTCCTTTTATATAATTGGAGTCTTAGTAGAAATGTTCCATTTCTACATCCTGAAAATCAGCATCTTAACCTACCTGTCTTCTTAGATCCTCCAAGATGATGTTCAGAACTTGCTCTGTATGCAAAAGGAAAAGCACACATGCTGGGTAAAAAATTCAGAGTATTTTTCTACTCTGAGTCTGATAATATCCAAGTGTGTTTTTTGGAGTATCCAAGGATTTATGTCACAAGACTTCTTAGTACACATCACCTCATCCACTGGGTCTTGCTTAGATGACACCACTTTAAAATTCTCTAGCTTGTATTATATTTTTTAATATCAAGTCAGCCAATAACATGGGCTGTTTAGCTATGAATTATAGATCTGTGTTGGAAATGTGCTGGGAGATGAACTGTGCATGCAAAGGACAGATAAGGCCAGATTTACACCTTTCAGTGCCAGGCTTTAACTGTTGAAGCCAGCTTTAAATTAAATGGAAACTGACTTTTGGACTTTTAATAAAACATCTGTAATCACAGAAAGATGCCAGTGTGTTATCCATACAATACATACTGTACATTATAAAACAATATTTGTGGGCTAGAATCCACAGCAGGGCATTGTCCTAGGCTTTCCTTTTTTGGAAGGTAGTCTGTTGCAATTTTCACTTACAAAGTTTTTTTTTTTTTACAATTCAATAAAACATAGCTACAAGGAATATGTCAATGTATTTTAATATATTAAGTAGTATGAAAAGTCTAACCTACATTTCCTGATAATGTCTTTCATACATCTTTTTTTCTGTTCCTTTTTTCAGCGTGTCTGTATTTAGCACTGAATATAATGAAATCTTCAGTGCATTTTGAGCATACAGTGTTTGTATTACAGTTCATGTTTTATTTTCATGAGTAAACGGTGAAAATGGTGAAAGTGGAACCATGTGCGATTATTACTGCATGATACATTTTTTCTAAAGACAAAAACAACATAATGGAGTACACACATCATTATAAAAGTCCTGCTGAACACAGTTCAGAGGTTTTGTTTTAGTTTCATAACATTAAAAATATTGTTTTATTCCAAAATGACGTAAAACCCATGAATGTAACAAGGTAGAAAACAGTTTTAGAATGTAAACAAATGTTTTCTGCTTCTCTGTGTATTTTATTTATAACACCTAAAATCATCTTTCTTATAGTGACATTTCAAACAGCATTGCACAAGATTTTTTTTTTAAACATGATTTTTACAGTGAGCCAAAAAGATTATTGTAAAACCTGTAGTAATTGAATTAATGTTTTCAGACTTCTGTTTTTCTACTATCTGACAAACATTATATGCTGTACTGTAGCTCACTAAGGCTATTTCTGATTACAAATTGATGTCTTTAAGCTGGATAGGAAAGAGCATTCTAGTAAGTGTCAGCCTTCTGTTAATATTAGCCCCACACTAATTGATTAATTACTAAAGTGCTAATTGATTTTAATTTTTCACTGTTTACTTGTACTGTTCCATATGTTGCATTTTCACCTCCCTTTTCATTTGTTGTTTTGTGTGGATTTTACACTTTCTTTGTTTAAAAGCACAATTACTTGTCTTGGAGTATCTAATCCCTTCCTGCACTTCCCTCCACACCTTTTACTTTAATTTGCTGATTAATCACACCTAGAAAGAATTAAGTATTTAACATCCTTACTCACTTCTACGTAATCTCATACAGTGTGGTGAAAAAGTTAGTACAACCTTTTAAGTTGAACATACAGTATTTAGACATACAGTACTTGACATTCATCTACTGATGAGTTCTAAGTTAGTAGATTCAACTCACCACAACTGATAACACACACAAAACTATATTTTGTGCTTAAGCTTAAATATATAAGTATGTTAAATTATAAAATCTTAAGTAGATGTATACTTTTTTACTACACTGTAGTAAAACCAGTGATAAGAGGCTCACCTGGAGTTAGTCTGACAGGCAGATATAATAGCTTCTACTGGGAAAGACCACATATTGACTTGGAAAGGAAGAGATGGGCATACTTGAGGGATAATAGGGGCCTGGGGTGTGCTTCAGTGAAAGGATGGTTTTCTCTGTACTTTTGAACAGAGCACTTTTCCCCTTATATGTTCTGGAGAGCGAGGCTCAAAGGAAATTTGTATGTTTTAATACAGGGACAGTCATTTTGGTTAGAGGAAGTACAGCTTTTGAACAGAGTGCTTGTCCTTTACTGTGAGCTAGTCTGTTGTGGTGTGGATACTGTACTTTCCTGTAGCTGAGTAAACTTTATGTGGCCTATGATGCTTGTTGTGCCGTTCACCATCACAGCTGGCTTTAGAATAGTTCACCATGAAAGCTTTTTATTGTTTTACAGCAATGGTTCTCTGTCCTGGTCCTGGAGGATCTCTTTGATTCCAGTTTTCTTTCCAACTGAGTTCTTAATCACGGAGACTAATTGATCCCTTTAATTGAACTTTTTGCTTGATTACACTTTTCTATCTAGGCATCTGGGTGGATAGTGCTATGACTTTCAAAACTCATAACCTTAAATTGCTAAACAATCCTGTTCTACACACTCTTCTAAGCATACATCAGTTCAAATGTACTGTGTGTACCTCCATCTTGGACTATGGTGATGTACTGTAGCTTACAAACAGCATTTAAATCTGCTCTGGGGACCATTGTGGCTTATACTACTGTGTCATCAGCAGCACCTCCCATTGGAATCATCATTGCAATATTTATCTGTTGATTGATTGGTGCTTTCTGCATTCTAAATTAATGTTTTACTGCTTTAAATTAGTTTACATGTAGTTGGAGAAACACCTTCCTGTACTAACAATTTCTCATAATCCTCGGTACCATCCTACAATTTAAGACATTTTTTAATCAAACTAAGCCTCCCAAGAGGAATTGCCAACTTTAGACACAAGTTATTTCAATTTACCATTGCTACTGAAACAATCTGCAGAGTAAGCTGAAACTATCCATCTTTGTATCTATGGGTGTTTTCTGTTGTATGATTAAATCTTTTCTGTCTGATACTAGCACTTGTTAACCGTGCCTTGTCCTGTTATGTTATGCCATGTAATGTTGTTTACTTTTATTGATTGTTCTTTTCTTTCTTTCACTGTTTTGTCTTCTGTGCAACATTGGTGAAAGCCTTTAGGCACCTTAAATGGAAATTTGTTTCAACTGACATATCCAGCTAAATAAAGCGTTATCATTCAATGATAATTTCCATTTATGCACTTAATCTTTGGTTTCATAAAACAAACTGCTGCACATTAATTGTTTTAGAGAAGTTGAGCAAACAGAACCCCAATATCTCTTCAAATTACTTAGTGTTTTCTGTCTTATTTCTATCTGAAAAACTCTTGGTAGGTAACCAATTAATTGTGTCAAGACACAGGTGAGAAAAATCTGAATGACATGAGATCATGAGATCAACCACTAACCCTCAATAGAAGCGACTGTATGTTCTGTAGTGATCCATTTACTTAGATTCTGCATGAATCAGGACTAGTGCCAAACTCAGAAATTGGTGCTGGATTGACAGTAATTTCTATTGCTGTCTGACTTCTTACACATCAATGGAGTGATCTAATCACAGTATCTATCTTGAAATAAACACTTAGTAATCAAATATAGAATATTTTGTCTTATTTATCAAGACACCCATTGGGACAAAAAACAGAAAACATAGAATCTTGGAAATTCTATCTCTTAGAACATATTTTCACAACTCATTTACTTTATGTAATCATTCTCAAAATGTCAAACTTGGTCTCAGTAGAATATTGTTTTATTCATTCTGTTGTGTGTGCCATACAAAAGCCACAGTATATGCACCCTGAAATATCTGGCCTTAGATATGATATTCCCAATTACTGACTGCCTATAGCTACAGTATGTTACTGGACTTTTTTTTGTTGTTTTTAATTAATAACTTCCCTAAAGCTCAAAATGTGTCCAATAATATGTTTGATGCTCACAGTTCCATTATTATTTTATGCTGTTTATTCCAATCAGTGTTCCACAAAAAACCGGGCTTTGAGTCATAGTGTTCTGGGCTGAAAAATGACAAATGACAGTAATTTCTATTAGCAGCAACCCATTTATGACTAAATTTATGAGTTTATTGTACCTACAAGCATTTTTAAATCATTTTCTTCAGAAATCAGAGTGTATCCTGGTACCCCAGGATGTGTGTTAAAACACACATTTTAAAAAAATATGGTTTAAATTAAGTGGCGCAACAAAAATTAAAAAGACAATGTTTGAAACTAAGTGTTGTCCATAAAAACAGAGTGGATTGTTGAACATGTTGCCTGAGAAAAGGATGGAGTGCTTTCAGTGTCTTAATTGTTTAACTGAGCAATAAACTTGATGAAGTGGACAGTACCATCTGGCAATGGGTGTCTGTGGAAGCTGAGTATGGGTAGTGAAGATTCATTTTTTCCATCTGGATAGTAAAAACAAGAAGAGTGAAAGGAGTTTATATATGGGACATACAATATTGCATTTTAGTTAGACTGTGTTGGAGTAATCCTTTTATATGTAAGCAAATAATTAAAATTTTCTCCAAATTTGTTATCATCCATTTTCATTTACAGTAGGTAATGCGCTTACCATTTGTAAGGATCCTTTGGTTCTGATTGCATCCCATAGTACAGTAGGTGCAGAATCTGTATCAGGATCTCCTTTGTCAGTGTATTGTCATGCTTTTCAAGCAAACACTACAGGTATATAATGTTATTATGTGAATTGTATAAAGATCGTGTTTTGTGGCCTTCATAGAGTTTTTTTTTCACCATGAAATTCAATTGTAGTCTGAGTTGGGAGTTCTCAAGTGTCTTCTTAAGAGTCACTGATGTTCAGAGCAGTGATAGCCTTGCTCTAGCAAGGCAGATCACAAGAGGTTGTATTCACAAATATGACCAATGGAAAATCCCACTGGGATCTGTTCTCCTGATTCTAACTAAAAGCACTACTTTCCCTCACCCTGGCTTTTTGGAGCTGTGGTCTGGGTCTACAGGAGGCAACAGTGTACTGTACATGCTTCAGAATGCTCATATGCCCTCTAATGTGGAGTAGGGATCTTACAAATGGCACATCTTCACAGCTTGGTGCTAGGTCAGAATCTAGAATCCTGTCTCCTTTGTTATGTTACAGTACATTACCTCTTTTTTTGTAAATGCAGTGCCATTCCAACCAGGTGCACACAATTTCAAATCAAATCATCCCAACGAGTGTTGTTTCCTCTAGTCTCTAGTTATGTATACTGTAATTAAAATTAATTTAAATTTATATTCATTTTGAGTTTTGTTTTGAAATTGGGAAGTGTCCAGAGAGCTCATGAGTTAATACTTCCGAGGTGTTAGACCTAGCTTTGGGGACAAGCACCTACATCTCTATATGTGATTTCTTTTTCAAGAAAATAAGCAAGGGAGTTTAAATGAAAATTATCCCTTCATTTGAGAAGCCTGTCTTGACCTATCTAGGCTATCTACTTTCATTAGAGGATGTAACTTTCATAAGAAGTCATCTGTGGCTTTCTTTTTATGTCTCTCTAGTTCATTAAGTCGAAAAACCTCCCAGAGGTTGAGAGTAATATAGCATTATTACCCTGTGTAGTTCACTTCACTGCATTTATTCAGGGTGTTTTTGGCTATGTGCCACCTACCATTCCCAATACACATGTAAAACTAGGACCTGCTAAGAGTAATATACATTTAAATATACAAAGAGAACTGTTACAGTACACAGATTTAAATTAATGTAGTGATGGTCACAGACATTGTGCAGGTCAGAGGAGAAACAAATATGTAATATTTCTGAGTTATTACGGCTCACACAGATTCTTTAAGCTTATCCTGTCAACAGCACAAAACGTGCTTATTTTCTACAACATTTTAGCAGCAGGTTGCAAAAAAAGTAAATACTGAAAAATTAAAGCAGATACATTTAAAATATGTAAAACTATTACTTTAAATGTTTCTGCCTAATTTGGAGTCATTTGCGTCACTTTTTGACATGGATTTTGTAGACAAGGATTTTGGTATATATTCAAGAAGTGCCCGAACTAGGGCTAGGGTTAGGGTTAGGGTTTGAGGACCACCTAGACATTTTTCAACACTTTTGCTGTGCTTTAGGATGCATTGAAATGCAGGAAGAGTGTTGCTTTGTTGTTCCCTCGAGAATAAAATTTGGCCCAATTTCGCAGTTCTTGCTAAGTCTCGGGCCTGTCAACAATGGTCAAAAATCAAAAGTTTGTAAAGACACTTTCTACTTGTTAAAATTCCATGTTTTTTGTATTTAAACCCTAATAAAATGAGAAGTTTAGCCAAACGTCAGTGGTAATTCTACTCCTAACCTGTCAATGGCAAGAACATGTGCTTATTTTCTACACCATTGCAGCAGCATGTTAATAAAGTATAGTAAATACCAGGAGTTTGTCACAGATTAACTGCAGATACAATTAAAATACATAAACCTCTTAATTTAAATGTTTCCCCTTAATTTGGAGTGATTTGGGTCACTTTTTAAATTTTAGTTTTTTAGGCAAAATGTTGATATACTGTACAGTGTGTTCTAGAAGTGCCCTAGCTAGGGTTAGGATTAGGCTTTTAAGACCACCTACAGTACAGTATACATTTTTCGACAGTTTTCCTGTGGTTTAGGATGCATTTAAAATGCAGGAAAAGTGTTTCTTTGTTATTCCCTTGAGAAAAAAAAAATGGCCCAATTTTGCAGTTTTTGCTAAGCCGCTGTTCAGGTTTCAGGATTGATAAAACTGAAACAGTACACCAGTGACATTTGTAAAAGAGAATCTGACACTTATACAGTAGTTAATCAAATACTGTCATATGTTATTGATGTAGATGGCATTATAATCAGTGACACTCCAGATATAGATGGTGGCTTTTGAAATAATATGTTTATGTTGACATTTAAAGTCTTTATAGCTAATGAAATAATTATATTAATCTTACCTGGTGAATGTTGAACATAATTATTATAACAGATAAGTGTGATTTTTAAAACCAGTACCGATTATGACAAATAAATGTTAATATTTTATTAACAAACAACACTACTGCTGTGCCATTAATTTCCCCAAAACAAGCTCCAGCATTCTTCTGGGATTCCCTTACATATGGTTTGGGAGGAATCAAACAAAACAGCAAGAAATGTTATACTATAGATTTACAATTATTATGTATGTACAAACTGTAACATGGTATGAATTAGAGTTTGATATTAAAGATATCTCTAGGGAAATGTAATATGGATGTAAACATATTTGATTGTTGGTTTTAAAGTGTTCCAATAAAAATGGCATATTTTAGGCTTTTGTGTGTTGCACTCTGCGATATTTGGTGTGGTGGAAATAAGGAAGCTGAGTGAGGATGTAGCCGGAAAGCTGAAGTGACCAAAAATGGAAAGAGAAATTAAAATCTTATTTTTTTGAGCTGCAGAAACTTTATTCACATGAATTAAGCCCCCTACTTTGAATGGACCCCATCATTTGAAAGATTATGCAAGTGTGTTTGTTCCCCAGCTTTTCATATTGTTCTTCCCAAACCCCAAAAGCAAGTGCTGGCCCAGGTAGAACACATTCAATTTCTTAAAAAAAAAACTCAGAGAAACCATTAGCTGCAATGTACTGTAGCAATCCCAACGTGCACATGAATTCAGAAAAATGAATAAAAAATCCTGAAATCATAACATGAAATCACACAACGCTATTCAAATCATACAATGTGATTGGTACAAGTAACGTATTGTTTTTTTTCTTTTGACCTACAACACGTGCTGCATTAAAGCACGCGTTTGATCGTTAAACCAAAAACATCCGGAGAATGGCAAGGAAGGGGATTTTAAGACGAGCTTTATAATTAATCTCACTGTGCATTTGCTCTCCCTCCTCTCCAGCCTCCTCCTGCTTTCTTGGCTCTGTCCAATGGGGTGGCAGGAGGAAGCTGCATCCAGGGATTGCTGCTGGCCTGGCAAACTAAGCTTCAAAGGGTAGCTTAGAGGGCAGGCATTCCTTGAAGGACAGGGCCTGATGCCAGTGATGTCTTGTAAAGAATATATTAATAAGCGCCCATTTGCATGAGTTCTTCAGACTAAAATACATACTGAAAACAAATTATGGGGCAGCAACGTTGTCACATTCTTTGAGATGAGCCATGCAGACGGTTTGACTTGTACTGTCCATTGCTTCCCTTGGAAATTTTGACCGTACAGTATGCATGTATTGTTTTTAGAGTGAAGCTCACTTTGTTACAAGCAAAATATATTTTCCTGTAGACGAGGGAAAAGGAAAATGGTTGAGGGTAAAACCTTTAAGAAGCACAAGGTCAGGAAAAGCTGAAAACCTCTAATGAAGAGACCCTACAGAAACACTTCAGGTGAATTCATTTGTAGGAACTGAAAAGTAAGGTGATGTTTGATACAGATATGCTTTTATCTAACATGTATTGAAAGAGCAGAGTAGCACTAACACTGCACAGTCAGGATGAATTTGGAAAGCATACTGTACATGTGTATGCCAAGACCTTGCAATAAGTGTCTCTTGATGATATTGAATATACAGTAGCTAGGGACTGAACAGTTGCATGCTTTAGAGCTAGGAGCACTATGCTTGTGTATGTGTACAGTATATTCCAAGATCTGACCCCAGTCACTCTTCAGGTAATATATAATTATTACTACACCCTATATCTAGTCAGAATTCAAGCATTAATCATGTCAGCCTGCTTCTCCTGATAAAAACTTTGAAAATATATTGGCAGTATATCTAAATTATGCAAATTCTCAAACAGTTATGATAATTAAATTGGATGTCCAATGAGAAACACAAATTGAGAATAAAGTAAAATATAGTACTTCAGAATGTTTTAGGTCTCAGGTTTTTGTTTTGCACTGGATTTCACCTTTAAGAATAACAATCTTTCAATTTAAGGTCCTGAATTTGAAAGTGTACAATTGATACTCCTAAATTCAGACGTGAACTATCCAATTTCATTGCATTTGACTAAAAAACGGTTTTAATTTTATTAAAAGTAACCAGACAAATATAACATTTTAGTGTGGTTTGTTGGCTATGATCTTTGTTAGGTTTTTGAGTAATATCGAGTTGAGACATCTAAAGGATTAATGTTTTAAAATATAGATTTAATTTTCTAGAGTTAATATCAGTTACACACATGCTATGAATTTTTTTAAACTTCCAGCTAAGCTGTGTAATAAATACATAATTTTATATGACATTGTTAAGGATAAAGATGTGTGTACTAAAGTCCGAAAAATGTTTTGGACATTAGTACACACTTCTTAATACAGTAGCTCTAGGTATTCATTTAAAAATGTTCAGTCTTCTAAATATATACTGTAAAATAGTGTAGCTGTTGACCTTATCAGATGCAGTTTGACATCTGTACAGCATATTAAACAGTTCAGGACACAATCATCTTATTTAAATAGAACACTCAGTAAGTACTGTATATGTCCTTAATATGTCAGAGTTTTTCAATGTGATCTAAGTGGCTCAGACCAAACAGCAGATACTACCTGTTGGGTAATTGACACCGTGAGTTAATTACAAATGTTGAAATAATGTCAAGGTCAGTTATCCTTAAAGTAATCTCATCTTTGACACTGTATAGAGGAAGCAAATTCTTTGCTAGCTATAGTGCTAGTAATAATAGAGGGGTATTTAAATTTGCTTGGCTGACAGAGGTTAGCATTATCTTGTTAAATTGTTTTACTTCAGGAAACTGATTAGTATGTATACTATGGTCTTACTATTACTTCTAAAATAAAGCATATTAGTTGGTAAGTGTAATATGTCTATTAAAATTAAAATCTAAATTCGGACAAGATTTCCAAAAATAGTAGTGATAGTAGTGTAGTAGTAGAGTAGTGATGCAATCTAATAGGCTGAGTAAAGATATTTTATTAAATGAAAACACTTTTATAGTGACTTAGACTATAGTACGTAATGGACACAATAATTTATGCACAAGACTCAAGAAAAATTGTATGAAATTCTTGAAGATCTTTTCCCTAGCAGGTGTTTTGAATATCAGTGGTTGAATGGTATGCTATGTATTTCCTATTCATTGTACAGTCGTAAAAAACAATTACTGTACATTGAAACAAAAATTCCATGTTGTGGCAAACCCATTTCCTGTATTGAATTTCTTGACATGCATATCTCTGAATGTGTGCGAACTCATAAAACCATAAAGTGTCTTGCATTTTAAAGGAGAAGCATGCTTTCTACAGGAATGTAAGGCATCTTGATGGAAGGTATGTAGGTATTTGCTAGAAATGTGAGATGATATTGGATTCTTAGAAGCAAGTATTGTAGTACTGAAAATTATATGGAACAATTTACCAACTTACAATAAAGAAACATGTTAGTGAGAGAATAAATCTCTCAATTATTTAAAAGTCATCCAAAACCATTTAAAAGGAGATCCCTCTTTGGGTGAATTAAAGGAAGCTATTCCTAGCAGTAGGGACTCTGTTTCTGGGAAAGATAAATAAGGTTACATAATGTTTAGGAACACAGGAGAATGAATGCCAAGAAGTATTTTTTTTTATTTATTTAATACAGTCTATGCAGAAGGATTGATGGTAGAAGAATGGAGACATGTAATTAATATTCTGATTGCAACACTAGGAAAAGATACTAGTGATCCATCGTCTAGGAGGCCAATAGCCCTAATGTCTACTTTAGGAAAATTAATGGAAAAAATGATTAACAATGCGTTGATGTTCTTTTCTACTATAGAATGAGTTGTTGGCCCTATCACAAAGTAACTGCAGAAACAAGAGAATTATAATAGATCATGCAGTTGAAACTTCAGTGGTGGTATTAACATTCTTAGATTAATACACATACATTGGTAGAAGCTTCTTTTCTTGGAGGGGAACTTATATAGAAATAGAAATTCATGATTTAATGTGGGGGAAAAAACCTAGATACTTTGTATCTAAAACCCAGAGGAAGAAAAATAAAGGCCATTGTATTTATTAAATAAGAATCTAAATTACATTCCATATGGTAATTTCAGATAACATTGTTGCTTTAGGATAGTTTATTTTAATGGGGGGAGAGAAGCTTAATGGTAAATTGACCTGAACAGCTCATATTCGAGGGATTTCTAAAAGATGTTAAACTGAGATAAATTCAATAATGCATGTATGAACAATGACATGGAAAAAAAAACAACTTAAGATTAGTTCCATAGACCCTAAAGCAGGTCCACATTGGGCTGTGGTTCTCAGGAGACACAAGACCCATGTAAACACAGGGAGAGCAGGCAAAACACACAGAAACTCCCCACCCCAGAAACTATCCAGGGAGCAGCAAGGCAATAACACTAACTGCCCGTTCCCACTGCCACCCCTCCCATGAAGCTGTGGTCACTAAATTGCATTTATTACAGCTCCAGTAAAATACAGTTCTAAAGACATACAAGAAATAATGTTCAAATATTGATGTTAGTAAAAAAAAGGTCTGTAATCTTATATTATGGGAAATGTGAATGTTAATCAGCTCTGGCTGATTTCAAAACTAAATTCAAAACTTTAGGAAGCAGGACCGTCTAAAAAGACCTCTAGTGTGAATCTTCTAATTGATATCCACATTTCCATAACCAACAGCAACTTTGTGATAAAAAAAACTACCACTGGAGGGTGTCCCTTGTAAAATACATTAAAATGGTGGTATTTTTCGATTAGGCTAATAAATCCAGTCTTTTGAGCATAATCTCTAGACTGACAAACTCTTATTGGAAATATGCAACTTAATAGCATGTCTAGCCTCTCTTTTAGTTGTGTAAATCTTTGCCATCCCTGTGGGTAGATAAACAACACTGCAACCACAAAGCTGAGATACAGCAAAATGACACTGTATATCCTGTAAACATCTAACGGATTAAATGTCCCTTACTTTATAATGTCTTTTCTAAAAGTATTTTATGACTTCACTTTAAGAGGAAAAAGTAGAAATTTGATCATTAAACCAAGTCTGTTCTTACGATCCCCATACAGTTAAGTTTTGTGAAACATAAACTTTTATTTTCTATAGCCTGGAAAAAAGCAGCTATGTTGACAAACTCCACACGGGGTCATATACATTTAAGTTCTGCACACCCCCATCTACAAGAAATGCCAGCATCACAGTACATTGAGTCACCTAGTGAGGGGTACAAACCTTCTCGGCCATTCTGACAATAAACTGTCTGTGTTATTCAGTCAGACTTGATTAAGCAGCATTCTGGGTTAGCAAAATTAGACTGAATCTGCCAGCCTTAATGAAACAGCTCTGCACTCTGCATGGTATTGCTACAATACCTACAGTCCTGACACTAATAATAACAGAAAACACATACTTCATAATATGTGCATTAGACATTGCAGAAGCCTTCATTCAGCTTTACCCGCTTTACATTAAATAGGAATGTTGCTGGTCATGAGTTTTACTCAAGGAATCATGGAATAAGGAACGTCACAGTGGAATGTGTACAATGGTGCCGTCAAATGGTATAAATTGCTGGTCTGGTATTTTTTATGGAGAAAATGCAGTTACTGTTGAGTCATGGTGTAGAATTGCATCATTGATTTCAGACTCTGAAGGGAGACAATTGGGGAAAACTCTGCTGGTATTTAATTCTAATCGATCTCTGTCGGCTTGAGTGTTCAGCTTATCTGGCACCTCCACTGCTCAAAAGGATTCCTTATAGCCTCCTTCTGATCCCAGCAGCAAGCAGCAAGAAGAAACCTGAACAGAATTGAGGTGATCAATTCTTCAGAAGCAAGAAAGGTCTTCTTCTACAGCATTTTTACATTTTAGTATTAGAGGGTTCCTTTGCTATTTGTTAATAGTAATATTCAGTTCCCAAAGGGCATCCTAAAATTCTTTAAAATTATCTGTATCCCATGTTTTCTCAATCACTACATTTTGTACAGCAGATCAACATAAAACACTGTTGAAGATCAAATTTTTAACACAGTGAAAGGAATGGTCTTTGGTTGGTGGAACCTAAAAAAATAATCAGATGGAGATCTACTATACCTGTACATTGTTACTCTTAATTGTAACTGACAATGTTATTTGTGTACCGAGGTTTACACTATTCCCATAACAAGCTGCATCTTCTTTGCACCTTATTATATTTCAGTACAGCCTTGCAATACTCATTATCCAAGAGGAAGCAGGGTATGAAAAAATATTTGCTTTAAACCTAACTATACAATGTCTACCAGCCTGCCTTACTTGAAACACAGCAGGCACACAAATAAAGTCTTTGAAATTAGTGTCTTCCAAAAATGAACAGTATTTTCCTATCAAGAATGAGGAAAATCAGATGCTGCTTACACAGATGCACAGTGTAAACAGTGAACAATATGCTACTAGAAAATTCATGATCTTTCTTTTAACATTACATACTGTACAAGTCATTAATGATTGCCATTAAGAGATGTCCAATCAATGAAATTTGGGGGCATATCAGGTCTGAGTTCTTTTAGAACGTGTGGCGAATTAAAGCAAGATTGCTGTTATTAATGATTACTACCTTTCTATTTAATGTAATTTATTAATTCTTCACTTACTCACTTACTGCTTCTTGTTGTCTATTTAAATAATTTTGTAATTTATTGAAACTCTTAGATGGGAGAGTGGAATTGGTTTCATTTCTACTTGATGTTACACCAATGTAATTTCAAATCTTGGAATTTTGATAAAATAGGCTGATAACTGATTACCAATATGCCTCATTTGTAATTAATTAAAATATCAAAGACCAAGAGAAAAGGATTATAACATGATAAAGGTGGGAATATACAGTATTTTAAACTAAGATGACAAATCAAAGTTTAATAATGAATGAAATCAAACCACACATGGGGTGTTATAACTGTACACAAAGAATGAGAAAAAGATTCCAAGATTTATGTTGGCATACTAAATATTACAGTAGCAGGACACACATTTTCTGCCAGAGCTGGTTTTATCTTTCATTTAATTTCATGTCAAATGAATTTGTAGGGAAATAACAACTAGTTTGATTAATAAATTAATAATTTATTATTGTGAAAAATTCAGTACTCAAAGACCTTGATGTGTTGCACTGAACATTTCAAGAAGTGTTAACAATAGCAGGATTATTACGTTTTCTGTTATTCTGTGATATTCTGAATATTCTAAGTTCATTTGGTTGCGAGTAGTAAATTGATCAAAGCTTTTTGTACTGCTGCTATTTGAAAAAAGCCATGGTATCAATTTGGATTGTTTAGCTTGTTTCCGACGCCCATAATGCTTGTGTTCTACAGCATGTTTTAAATGTATTTCAGCACCGTTTCCACTTGTGCCATCTTGTTTGTGTTTCACTCTCGACTCTGAGTGTGTCATGATCGTCATCCTGCCTCTAGAGGGCGCTCCGCCCCTTTTGCATTTTAGTTTCATTATGATGTTCACCTGCCCCTTGTTCCATTCCGTTTGTTATTTAAACCTGGTGCTCTGAAAGCTCGGGGCTCTGCATTGGAAAACGGATGCCTGGAGGCCCGCTTAGCATCAAGTTGCCCTACAGTATGTCCGCGGCTTGAAGGCATGGGCTTCCGATTGGTGTCCTGACCATCTGAGTCCGGGGCTCGGAGCACCTGGCCTCGGCATTCCGTTTTTAACTTCCTAGTACCAGGTCCTGTTCTTGTTTTTTACTCTTGTCTCGTCTTGGATGAATCACCCGGTTTTGGATTTTGGACTGTGTCCAGATTTCCCCCTTGGACTGTCTTGGACTTGTTTATCTGTGCCACCCCCTTGCACCTGATCACTGTCGGCACCGCCCCCTGTTCGCCATCCCTTCTATTCCCCACCATGTTTTCCCTGTAGCCCTTTTCCAGTTACTTCCGAATTATACCTGCACAGGGTCCTAAACTACGCACTACATGGGAGTCAAGACCGGCTCCCATGACAGAAAGAGTCCATTGATTTGACTTTGTCAATGTCTTTGTGGATTTTGAATTCCTCAGTTAGGTCCCCTTGTAATCCTCTCTGTTCAAAATTGAAAAGATTAAGTTCTTTTAGTCTGCTAGAGTAGGACGTTCATTTAGAATGTATCTGATGGTTCTTCTCTGGACTGATTCCAGAGCAGCAATATCTTTTCTGCAATGTGAAACCAAAAACTGTACAGAATATTTGAAATGAGGTCTTACTACTAGTGCATTATACAATTTTAACATTACATTCCTTTATTTAAATTCTATGCTTTTAACACTGTCTCCTTACATTTTGTTTAACTTTTTAATTGCTTCCCAAAATTGCCCGGAAGGTGAAAATGATGTTTCAACATAAATACCTAATTCTTTTTAAAAGCTTAATGTAATCTACCAGGTATTTAAGTCCTATATTTTATGCTATAAGTCCTGAATTTAATGAAGTTTTTGTGAATTTCCTTTGCTTTTTTGCTGTTTTGGTATCATTTGCGAACATCTATGGTGTACTTACTATGCCACAATCTGGATAATGAGAACATTAGGAAGAGCAGTGGTCCAAATACAAGTCGCTGTGTTACCTGACAAATTATATTGCCCCAGTTGGAACAATCATCCCTTTTTTGTACCCTCAAGTCACTTTAATGTTTACATCCATCTATTTCATATATTATTTCCTATACCATTAAAGTGGAATTATTCTTCAAATTCACAGCTTCAGAACCCACTGTACTGTACCTCTCAATCACTACACTCTGCATTACACTCATGTTGATACAGAGTCCGTCATTTGCATGGATTTTATGTCTAACCCCTAGGCAGTGCGTAAATGTTGTTAAAACCTATGTGACTCTTTTAACAACAAATACAAATGTATTCCTAAAAAATATAACAATAAAAAAACAGATGTGTGAAGTTATCTGATATCAACTCTGAAAGTAATGCTGGAAGTACTGTACATGCAGTGCATAAGACAAATACAGCTTCCTTTAAGTAAAAAAAAAGATAACATAAAAAACTCCATATTGTGTTGCTAAATTTCTATATGTGTAATGTAAAAATAATACACTGTTGTATTGTGTACAGGGCAGCACAGATGTGCAGCTTTGCTGTCTCACAGTGCTGGGGACGTGGTGTCAGTTCTGGGGTGCTGTCTGCATAGAGTTAGTATGTTCTCCCTGTGTTTGCATGGGTTTCCTCAAGGGCTCCAGCTGTCCTCCCACAGTCCAAAAACATACTGGTAGGTTAATTGGCTTGTGGGAAAATTGGCCCTGGAGTGAGTGTGTGCATGTTTGTGTCTATGATGTACTGACATCCAATCCAGGGTGTATTCTGCCTTGCCCCAGTGCTAGGCTCAGACTCTCTCTTGCCCTTGTATTGAATAAAGTGGTTAAAAATGGATGGATGGATTGTGTACAGTTAATGGTTTGTGGTAAAAAATGTTTAAAAACGAGTCTGCTTTTTTAAATCCAATTGAAGTCATAACAAAGTGTTTGTATAATGAATTTAGCCCCAATTTATTATTCCAGTCTGAGAACAACTACTAGAAATACTTACAATGACCCTTCTTTTTACTATCCTTATTTTCAGCTGACGTAAGTCTGCAAATCACTGGTATTTTTCACATCAAACAGCTGCCTTCAGATGCTAGATTGTTTAAAGATTTATTTTGTTGTTGTGATTGAGTACTACCTTGTTAATTGTTTGCAATTTATAGAGAGAATTACAGAAGAACCATTATCTTAAAGTATCTTACTAAGTCATAACATAATACAGTTCATGTAGCTAATTGCCATGCTAGCCTCCAGCAGGTAAGTGGTTACTGTGGCAACTACAAACTGCAATGGAGAAGCCACTCTTAGCAACCAGCAACTGTCGCAAAAAAGTACATTTCTTGGAAGTGTGTCAAAGAGAAAACACCTGATAAATAACCTGCATTAAGCTTTGAAAATACAGAAATTAAAGTCAAACAATGTTTATGTGCTTCTAACGGATTAAAGGCAACTTAAGCAGCTCATAACTCATGCTTGTCAAGCTAAAGTAGGATTGCTCACGAAATGCAGAGAGAGGTAGCCATTACATTATCTTTCATCTAAAAACTATACAATGAGCAATAAAATATCACCTAAAAGAATGTATCACTTATTTTATTTTATTTTTGAAGGTGTGTGGGTGACTTTATATTTAACACAAAGTTATATTCCATGGCACACTGAAAAAAGAGCTGAATAATGATAATGTATATATATGATTTATTTATATTTGATTTGATTACATTGTGTTCAGAGCTCTAAATATACTGAAATATATTTTACAGAAAGCCTAACATCCTAAGGAACTGCATTACAATGAGTGCTAAAATCCTCCCATGGCCAGAAGCCAGGTACTGTATATGAGGTTGTGGTACAGAATCGATAGACTTAGTATGTAGTGGATGTGCTACATCAATGGATGTAGTCCTGTATTCAATTTTGGACCCACTTTCAGGGAACTGGTTATTATTGGCATATTAATAATGCTTTATAATTGTAAGACAGACTGTTAGTCTGATTGGTTAGTCTGGCACTGGTCCCATCATGCCATAATGGCATGACATTACTGATGAAGTTTCAGCAAGTCTAAGGCACTTATGCCAAACCTCCACTATTACTGTGTGTGATAAAAAACTGGAGATAGTAGCAGGACTTATCATGTCTTTTTCACTTAAGGTTAACTAGGTTTATCCAGTTTGCAGTGTAAAAGTAGGTGACCAGTTGAATGATAGTCTTGGAGTTTGTTTTCTTCAGGTCAGTGTTGAGGCATGGCAATGACAGTGTGCTGTTCAGAACTGAGTTTCCAAATGACAAAAGCACAGTAACTCATTATTTTAGATGGTATAAAGTCATACCAACTTTATATATAGTATGTTTACTTATTTATTTCACAAACTGCTACTTTATTAACAGTGGCAAGTGGTTATAATTACCAACTCTTGAACACTGGTTAAATGGACAGATAACACTTAAAAGAAGGAAAGATTTGTCAACAATGAAATAAATGGAACATGCAACTTGACACATTCCCCCTCATTTCAGTGCACGTTAATATCAATGATTAGTCTGTTACTGAGATTATCAATGCTTTTTCTACAAATATGAAATGTATCCAGTCACCTTGAAGGTCTGTGGTTTATTTGAGGATGAGGTGGTAAATCCACGGTGGTTTTCTAACCATAAGTCACCAGTTTCATAGAATATTCAATTGCACTTGCTTGTCGAGTTCATGGCTCCATATTAATAGTGAGACAATAGTGAAAACACCAGATGGAATTCAAATGAAGCAAAAGTAGATTAATATCATACAGCAATTTGTATATTATTATTATCAAACAGTTTAGTTAGTATTCACAGGTTTCAACCTGTGAAAAAAGTACATTCTTTTTCAATAGTTACTGCATGCTGCTGCTTTTAAGTCTGCCCCCACTGTGAAGCTGCAGGGTATGTTACAGCTGTAGTGGCCGCAGGCCAGGCCTCCACCCTCTTGCTTGCCCTGTACTGATTGGAAGAAAGAAAAGATATTCGGAGCACCGGGCTGTAGTGAGAAGGCCCATAGCATCAGGTGCCTGGGTTATTTAAACCCTGCTTAGCTTCTCCTCAGCAATCCATCATGAAGTCACCTCCATCCCATCCCTGGGTTTCACACATGAGCCACCAGTCAGCGTTCTCAGCGGAGTCCTTCATGCCTCATTCCTGTTTACCTGCCTGCCTGGCTTAGAAGCCCCATATGTTGCTGTGCTATCCAGTACTGATCCAGCCTGCTGTGTGTGGCACTGCGGCTGGCGACTTTGCACTGGTTTCATTCCCTAGTAGTCGCACTTTTGGAAGATTAGTTTGGCCTGGTTCTTGGCGTGTCTCCGGTTGACTGTCCAACATTGTGCATCCTGCCCAGCTCCAGATGCAGCCCCTTCAGCCCTGCCCAGCACCCTGTAATGTAGCACAGCTCCAGTCCTTGGTGGTTCTCCCCTTCCTCACCTAGAAATCTGCACTGGTTCCAGTCCACAGTGGGCACTCTGCTTGGCCCGGTCCAGGGCATGCTTTCTGTAACTCGTTCTGAAAGCTCCTGCTTGACCTGGTTACTGGAGAAAGACACCCCACTGTAAGTACTCGCGCCCCATTCAGGCCAGTTCCTGGCTCACTCCCGGGAGACCACCCTGAGGAAATGTCCCCTGTCCAGTACTGTTCCAGGTGCAAGCCCACCTACCCAGCCTGCACTCCTGCCCTGTTCCGTGCCAGCCTGTTTACCACCTGGGCACCCTCCTTGGAACTCTGCCCCTAGTCCTGACCTGCCCCTGGGACTCTGTATTGCACACAGTCCAGAGTGGGTACACAGCTCTGACCAGTCCAGGGCATGCCTATGGTATAGCCTCTTAGCCTGGGTCCTGGCACACTCCTGGTTGAGCCCCCTGACAATGTACACCCTGTCACACCAAACTCTAACCTGTCCTTAATTCTCTGTTCTGTATTCTTATCTGCAAAGTGGAGTCAATGCTGGAGCACACTCCTTTACTGAGGCACCCTTCCTCTTGGGTCCGTAACGCCTCCCGCCTGGTGGACAGTGACATAAAAACTGCTTGGTTCTTTCAACTATTTTTTAGTTTTTAACGAAAGTTAACACTGCTTTCAAAATGAGAATGTAAACATTTATCAGATTTTATGTGGTGAAATGTCTAGCTTAATTTAATTCATTTTCAGACATTATCAAAACAAACCACTGGCCTCTGACTCAAATGCGTAGGAAGCATAGTAAGGTAATCGCAGTTACTTGTTATATGAATTAATTTATTTTCATTATTTTCCTATGAACCTTAGAAACTGAAAACGTCAATTGGAAGTAATTACAAATAATTTAACTTGATATGGAATGAAAATTGATATGATATGGAAATTGATAGGGAAAATGTAATAACAAAAGTGTTTCCGAAGTTCTTATATGATTTCAACAGCTTATGGACCACACAAGCAATTGGTCTGTGCAGTGTGTGAGTTGCTGCATAACAGATCAATTATATACATATTTTTTATTTAAAAATGTATTTAATGGGAAAACAATATGAGCTCCAAAACAGAGATATCTCAGGAGGAAAGAAGGAAGCTATTTTTTAGATAACACACCAAGGAAGGAAATTCATTTATTTGAAGTATGTAACTGATTTAGCTGTGCATTTTTCTCCTAAATTAGATGTACTGTACAAAGCATCCTTGTGATTTTGTACTAAACAAGTCTGCTTTAGTTACCTAAACTGGATATAACTGTCTTCATGATAATTCTTCCTAAAAATCTTTCTAATAAATTATATGTTCCAATAGTTTCTGAAAGTAAAATCACTTCTTTTGACTTTTAAAACCTGGCAGTTTCGACACAAACACCCCTTTGAGCTTTCAGATTCATCACTCAGACTGCCTGCTGCTCCTTTTTAAAATTCAAGATGCCTGGTAGGACGTTTACGCGTTAAGGCTTCTCTTTCACCAGATATGGTGCAATTTACACTTTGTTGAAAAGGCTTTGATAAATGGGTCCCATTTTCTCTGAATAGTGGAAATATTAAACTGCATATTAATCCCATTATGCTTTTCATCATAGCCCATTAATTATCTCTATAATAAAAACATCAGCTTTGGTGAAGTGATATGAAAACCAGTAGATTTTTTTTTCAGATAAGAGGGTACAAGGACTGAAAATATTAGATAGATTCCCTAGTGCTGGCCTTTCAATCAGAAAATATTTGGTGTCTCTTTAACTTTAATGTTTTTTTTTTTGTGCACTGTTTCATTATACTGATATTTCTTGGCTGAATCAGGGACATAAATATTGACTTGACATCAAAGCTGCCTAGTAAGTATAATCTCACTGATTCATTTGGCTGTTAAAAGTGTTCTCTGGCCTTTAAGCTATATGGTACAGTATATACCCAGCAAAGGTGTAAAAAAGGATCAGGTCTGCATTCTGTGGATATATTAATGCTTCAATTTTACAAAATTAAAATAGGCTGCTTTCATTATAAAATAGGACCTCTACAGTACATACTTTATATATAAGGAAATGCATGATTTATTTGTCCCTTTACATAACACAGATGGTATTCAGATGCCTTGTAGGTTGTATTCACTAAAAAACACTTGATTTATTGAAAGTCTATAAAAACTGCAAATTGAGAATGATGTTTCTTTCTGTGAAGTGAAAGAATATACATTTAATTTTATTTCCAGCATACTGCACTATGTGTAACACATTACTGAGTGTTTCAATCATGTGGTTTTACTGTAAATTAGATCTTCAAAAACTAGAACCATGGAACATTGTATTTCATTTTAACTTGTTGCTGTTCAGTCTAAGTATACCCTACGTATTTTTCAGTTTGTAGTTCTGTTACCACTTAAAGACTAATGTCATAATAAAAGAGACTACACACAAACTGTACATTACCACCTAACCAGGGCATGAATTTCTGAATGAGTAACTATTACATGCATTTCCATGTTACTTTGGCCAGCCAACAAAAGCTACTGAAGCTTCAAGTGGTTTCTATGACCTTCTGTTCCACTTTAAATGAGCCCTACTTTTTGGAACCTATCTTGAGGTTTGGAAATGGCAACAGAGAGCTGTTTGCTCTTGGGAGGATTCTGGATGTGCTTATTCACATTAATGAGCATGAAGAAAGTGGATGGGAAAAAAGAAGGTTAAGGGGACACAAATCCAAGGGATTTGAATTCAAACATGACGGATGTCAAGAATTGCTTGCATCTTCTCGATTGAAGGTGACATCTGGGGAAGCACTGAGTTATGAACTATTAAAAAATATATATGTGACAGGAGGCCTCCAGAGACACCAGATATGACATCTCAGTTGGGTAGTCTGTCTAAATCATAAATAAATTAATGAATGAATGAAAAAATAAAAAATGATTTTAAAGTATAGATATTTGTTTTAAACAACAAAGTGTTTGATTTTAGATTGTGGTACTGCAGGATACAACATACAGAATGTGATACTGTAAACCCTAAAACCAAATACTCCTTTGCAAAGATTTATTTTTGGTATCTAAAATCACCAAAAACAAATTCATTTACTGAAGCTAAAGATTTCCCTTTTCATAATCAAAGTAAATATCTAAATATGTATTTTTCCTAAACTCGTTCTAATTTTTTCTGTTTGGAGTGGTGAGTGTAAAACAGCTCAGATATCATATATCTTATTGAATTTGCATTGCATTGCATTAAACTCTCCGGAACAGCAAATTTCTTAATCAGTAATAAGTAGTATTAGCTTTAAGTAGTATTAGATTTTCTTCTGCCTTCTTCGCAAAAAAAACAACAGAAATACTAGCAGAGAACTGGCAACAGTTAATGGACCATCCTGTCACCATATGATCAAATGAAAAAAAAAACAAAACATTTATTGTACGTACTGTACAGTACAGTACTGCTGCAATGAGAGCATGTCATTGTGCTGTGCATTAAATGTAACCATGAAGATAGAGATAGATAGATAGATAGATAGATAGATACTTTATTGATCCCGTGAGGGAAATTGCAGAGTATGTGTCTTCCAGAAATGGAAATGTAAAACAGATTCAGTGCAGATACATTGAATATACTGAAAAACGTTATTTTAAATGTTTCTTGCTAGTTGGGAGTCATTTGGGTGACGTTTTTGTAGCACAGTATTTGTAGGCATGTTTTTGATACAGCATGTGTGATCCAGATATGCCCGAGCTTGCGTTAGGGTTTCAGTAAGAACTAGACATTTTCTGATGCATTTGCTGTGCTTTAGGATGCATTGGAAATGCAGGAAAAGTCTTGTTTTGTTGTTTCCCCAAAAAATAATTTGGCGGGATTTTGGAGTTTTCCCTAAGCCGCGCGGCTGTCGCTCAAAAATGGTCAAAAATCTGAAGTTTGAAAACACACATTCTGCATGTGACAGATTCAGTGCAGATACATTGAATATACTGAAAAACGTTATTTTAAATGTTTCTTGCTAGTTGGAAGTCATTTGGGTGATGTATTTGTATCTCTTGGTAGGGACAATATCCTGAGAGTTGGTTTAAATGTTTCCAGAAGAGAATCACTATACTATAAGTATATAGTTTAAGTTTAGTTGATGTTTCTTTCATTTTTTGGTATAGCAGTTATGTTCTACCATTAATGTTTAAAGTGATGGTATTCTTTTGTTTTACTCAAGCCCCTGCATTACAGCCATGTCTGTCTGGCAAGGTTAATACCAAAGTGCAAATTTCTCACCCTGTAATTATACCATACATTTGACAAATCAGACTTTTTTCCAGGCATGTCCATCAGCTAATGGCATGGAAAGAGAGTATCAACATTTTGGGAGCAGAACACTCTGCTTTGGATGGTAGTAAGTGTCTTGTGTATTCTATTTCTTCAGAGTTCTGAAAAATGCAGTAAAAGGAATACATGTTACTGTATTTTCTGAAAAATAGTAGTCAGAGATTCACACTGAGGTGCATGCCTGGAAAATCTGCATATATTTTTTTCAGAGTTGTCTTTTTTTGTAATATTGATGTTTCATGACACATAGGGGAACAAAGTCAGATTCAATGACTATACTGACAAGGCAAGATTGTCTGGTCGTGTTAATAAACCCAGTCTTTCAATGCTCATCACCATTTAGTTCTATTTAGCAATGACAATAAGGCACATAACATAAGCAAACAAGCAAAAATGCAGAAAAAAAGAATAAATACAAGAAACAATATGATGCATAAGTTTTTATTCCCATGCTAAAGTTAAACTGCTGTGAAATAAGATGCAATAGACCCCTTGATATTCTTTTACATCTTGTTACAGTATGCTGGGTGTAGGATACAGAAATATCAACTAATGAGAACTTAATCAATCTAAAATTGAAGCATGAGATTGTAGAGATACAAAAGGCTCTAAAATGCTGAAGAAATAGAAAATGAGCTTTGCAGAAAAAGCCAGGAATTACATTTCTCCTGGCTAAGGCAAAGTTGCTCTCAGTGATTTAAACCTTGCTGTCTGTAAAAAAGATCTGAGGAGGAACTTGTCACTTGAGACTAAAACAAACCCATATCTATTGATGATCCTGGACCTTCAACATGCATGATGCAACAAGAACAAGTGTAGACAATATGCAACTTACAGTATCGAATCGCGTCAGCTCTCTGTTGAATTTAAGATTACATTTTTATTTATTCTCTACTGAGTGTCAGCAACAGTCAGCTGAATTTAGATGAAGGAGCAGCAAATACCTCCTTTAATTGATTTATATTTTTTTGGTTGTAGACTATACAAGTGTCTGTGTATGGGGGATACTTGCAGATGATGAACTGTAGAGGTCAGTGTGGCAACCAAGAAGTGAGAAGACAATCAAAATGTAACCAAATTAATGGAGGGAAATTAACAAGTACAACAGCTGTCCCCTGGTTTAACAGACAGCAGGAGCATGTCTAGGATTGTGAAGAAAAGCAATAGGGAATAGACTGCAAAAACAGCCAAGCATGTGACAGATGCTGAACTGTCTCAACCAGAAGTTCACTGAGGAAACCATTTGACCCTTCAAGGCCAAATATGAAGTCTGCACAGATGATTCTGGCTTGGAATCTTCTTGTGAAAAAAAAAACTATTGTAATAAAAATAATGATTTAGAGTATTAATTGATCCTTCTTCCTCGTAACAGCTGAGAGTCGTATTTAGGCAGCCTCAGGTTATTAAACCTGAACTGATTAATCTTGCATGCTAATTTAAAATTTGATTTGCTTTTCATATGCTGCTGCTTGCTATACAAATACAGATGTCTCCACCAGGAATGCTTTAGTTGATCAAGTTACAAACATAGGTGATTGTCTACAGCACATTGTAATGATGGACCAACATCAATGCTGGAGTAGCTTGAAAAAACAGACACAGTCTCACAGAAAAAAAAAAGCTTACAGACTGTATACAATTTGATTTTATAATGACTTTTAGGCATATTATATTCTATTTTCTATAATTTGTATTCAATAGACATTTTACACTAATCAAGTCTCATTATAGTTTGGGTCCGCTATGAAAATAACAGCACATGTGGTAAAATACTGTTGTCTCAGAACATCATTTAAAAGTTTGCAACAGCTCGCAATCTCTGCTCCCTTTCTTTCTCAACAAATCACCAAGGCTGGTTTTCAGCCTTGGTTTTCAGTCTTGGTTTTAAAGTTTAATCAAATCTGTTTAGATTCCAGATGGCCAAGTGAAAACAGTTGTCCCCTGAAGAGGACCTCTCTGTGTTCCCTCTGCTTCATGTCACAGCATCACTAGGCTGTCCAATCACATACTGCTTAAATGTTTCTGACTTCACTGCTGATGCTGGTAACTGATTTTTTTATGTTGCCATATGGAAGTGTTTTGGCTAACATCAGCGCATACTTTCACTGACAAGTTGCCATTAATTATTGAGCCCTATTAAAGTTTACTTTGATGCACAATTACTGAATGCTCAACAAAGTGCACTAACAACATGAGAGAGGGTGGTAAAGCACAGTGTCAGAAGATGTGAAAAAGAAAACAGCAGTAGTTCAATAGGGATGTTGAAATATTTAATCCTTTTAACAATGAAGTGAAATATACATGACTGATTTCACAAACGCTGATTATCCCTACTTCTCAGGTGCTGGGAAGCTCAAGATTAAATCTAATCTGGTTGTGTAAAACTAGCACATAATGCCCTATGAAAATGTGACTTTAAAGCAAAAACTGTTTCTAGGTAACTGGTTTGAAATTAATGCATAATCTATATACTGCAGATCTGGTTTTTGTATATGTTAACCACTTTATGTTACTTTAAATATGTAATAACTTAAAATATAGTATTATTTATAAATAGCAGCATAACACTTAGCACTCTGGATAGCGGGCTAGGGAGGTGCCCACCTCCCCTCCTGCTGTTTCTGCATTTTGAGAAAGGTTTTTTACTTCTTATTGCTCCAGCTCCAGTTCATAGGACCCATATTGTTGGCTGACAGCCCTATGATAAACTAACATCCCCTCCGTGGAACAATCCAACACTTTGTGTCATATAAACTTTCTATATACTGTATGACCTGGTCTGATGAGTCCCTTGGACTGACCTCAATTTGCCAAATGCAGATCAGAAAACGTATCAATATAAAGTGTTAACCACGATGGGTGATTATTATATGTTGGTTTAATTGTGGGCAGATAACTAAATGCTGGAAATAAGCAGCAAATTATTGCATGAGCAAGTTACGAATGTCATCCAAGTTACTAAACCTCTGACACTTCAATGAGTACATCATGAATTAAATTCTGGAACTTGTCATCACATCTGTTCTTGAAAACTGTTACCTTAACAAGCAAATAATCAGTAACTACAGAATGGATGTTTCAGTGATTGCTGTTCAGGTGTGTCAGCACTCAAAAATGCCTTAGATTTTCTAAACACGTCTATAGTGAGTGTCATAAACAACAGATTATTCTTTTTACAGACTATTGAAGACTATAACCCTCTGCAGTTTAATAGCCTTCATTTTTATGATACATACATTTTGTGACTTTACTCTCATATTTGTGCAGAAATTGACTGTAGTGATGTGTTCCCAAAAATGAAAGCCAAGAACACTCTTGAATACAATCAGATTGATTTTCAAAGGAGATGCTTATAAATCCCATTAAAAATCAGTTGACTTGTGTGTTTACAGCTTTTTGACAATCATCTGTCATATGTTGCTCCTCAAGAGGTTCTCCTTATAAAATGAATATTTAATGAAATTCTGCTAAACCTTGATAGAGTTTTCAATATAAACCTGCTCATGTGTGTGGTGCTCATGGCTGATGAGAATACAGTATTACTGTTTTTATATTAACAGTATTATTGGGTTATACATTATGACTTACTGTATCTAACTATAATATTTCCACAGATTAGCAAAATCAAGGTGTGATATCTGTCATAATGGCCAAGCTGTTAATAACAAGTCAGCCCATTAAAAATAGAAAGAGCCGTGGCTTAAGACAAAGTCTTGGTCTCTCTTTTATTTATAAATTGGAACTTCATAGATCAATGTTAACAACGAAGAGGAGACTGTGTAAGCCATAATATAACTAGAATTATCATACGTAATATATTATCTTGTTTTCCAATCAAAGAAGCAGCTTTGTTTTTTGTGTAGTAGTATTTATTGGTGACTGCTTTATTGCAAGCATACATCTCTGAGAATTTATCTAAATTATACTGCCACACAGTACAGTAGATAAGTAGTCATTACCAATATTTATGTACTAGATGTATGTGTAGATGTACTATGGATATTTCAAAACTATTAATAAACACTATTATTCTTTGTTTAATTGTATTTTATATAAGTTCTAACTTATTTCCTGTAACTTTTGTAATATTTTCTAAGTAGATGTTTTATATAAATTATATACTATATATATGTTTTATATAAATACAATTATATACTCTTCCAATGCACTGTATTGGTGACAGAAATAAGGGAGTACATTTCAATCCACACAGAATAGACATTTAAACAACAATCCAGCTGTGAAGACTGAATCAATACATGAAAAAACACTCACTGCATTTCCAAGTTGGAGACAAAAATATTAAACTTGCTTGGTAATAACACAATCTTAGCAATTACGTTATTTAATTTGTTCTTGTTTATTCTTATGAAGCCTTTCAACTAGTCATTATTGCCATTTTCTTAGGCACATTAATTAACTGTTGTGTCATTTTTAAATCTTTCCCTATTACAAATCGATGTAAATAAGTCACTAAAAATCAGAACAGAAGAGCAACACAGCCTTTGAAGAAAGGATAAATCTGAATCATTGCAATGATTCTTCAACTCTGTTTAAGGTGGAGACAGAAGAAATTAATGGATCTAGAAAACTACAGGACACTCAGATAGTATTAGCTATTTGTGTCCCCAGCACAACCAGCACTGTGCTGCAGACAATTTAATTTTTCAAATCTTTCACTATTATGAATTTTCTGACAGTAACAGATTAAACCACAGCATAGTATGCTTAGTATTAAAAATGTGGAACGTTATGACACATTGAATATCAATAAAAGATAGGAAATAAAACTCCACTGTCTCCCTCCACACCCAAATTCTTATACAGATTCACCTGAAAAAGAGATTTTTCAATCATGGATATTGATCTATGGAGTCCATGGCTTCAACCAAAACTGAGATAAATCCTTGCACAGGGTTAAACAACTTTAACATGCGGGCTCTAGAAATAAAGTTGAGGACATATTTTGGATAGATGATGGGAATCCAGACCACAGGAGAGACAGAACCTAACCCAGCAAGCAACGGGCACAAAGAAGAATACCCTCTGGACACGACCCCAGTCGACTGCAGGGCACACACAGATACAAACATGCACACACTCACATGGGACCAATTTTCCTAGAAGCCAATTAACATACCAGCTCTGTATGTCTTTGGAGTGTGGGAGGAAACTGGAGCACCTTAAGGAAACCCACATGAGCATGAGGAGGAAACTCCACACTGATAGAACTCCAGATCTGGTGGAACTCAGGGCCCCAGCACTGTGAGGCAGCAGTGCTAACCCATGTGCCATTATGCTGCCTGAAATCCAGACTATTGATAACTTATTTTGAAAAGAATACATTAATTAAACATGCTGTATGCTGTGTTTGGTGGTGGTAGGATAACATATCACTCTGCAACTCATAACTCTGGAAACCCACTGAAGCTAAGCAGGTGTGAGCCTGGTCAGAAAACTTTGCTGCTGGAAGAGGCGTTAGTGGGGCCAGCAGGGGGTGCTCACCATGCGGTCCATGTGGGTCCTAATGCCCCAGTATAGTGACGGGGACACTGTAAACTGGCGCCGTCCTTCGGATGAGACGTAAAACCGAGGTCCTGACTCTCTGTGGTCATTAAAAATCCCAGGGCATTTCTCGAAAAGAGTAGAGGTGTAACCCTGGCGTCCTGGCCAAATTTCCCATTGACCCTTACCAGTCATGGCCTCCTAATGACCCCCATCTATGAGTTGGCTTCACTACTCTGCTCTCCTCCCCCCCGATAGCTGATGTGTGGTGAGCGTACTGGTGCACTATGGCTGCCGTCGCATCATCCAGGTGGATGCTATACATTGGTGGTGGTGGAGGGGAGTCCTCATTACCTGTAAAGCGCTTTGAGTGGAGTGCCCAGAAAAAGTGCTATATATGAGTAAGCTATTATTATTATGTAATAATACAATAATACAATGCCTTTTCTCTGATCGCATAGCCTCTCTGCTTTGAGCATGATCTGGAGTAGAATTCCTGACTTATATACCCAAGCACTCTTCGGTCTGTCCCAGAAAGCCTGCATGACTTGCCAATCACAGGTTGATCACAGAGCACACATTTGCTGATTGATATCTAAAAGCAGTAGAAGTTCTACCATGCAAACATATTGTTCATATACACAGGCTCCCCATGCTAAAACAGCATCAATAAATTAACATTCCATGATAGAATAGCTTGGCTTTAAATCTATCTTACCATAGCGTTCCAGTCCCCCTCCACCCACCAGGAGTTATGGATTGTGCCATTGCCCCACGACCTTGTGTGTAGCACCTCCCCCTCCCCCACTGTACCCTGTAACTAAAAGAGTAATAAACCCTCTGCCTCCGTGAAGCTGCAAACCTGCCACCTGCCTGGTCTTTGTCCCCTCCACTGAACCTGGTTTGGTCCCATTTACCTCAATACATTACTGTTAGAAAAATTACTTTTTAAAAAGCCATCCAAGTTAAAGTAACTGCAGTTATTGAATATTTTGTCAGTAACATTTTCAGCACCAAATAGCGCCAAATGCAGTACCAAATAGTACTGCATGTGGCATGTACCGTTGTCATTGAAGTGCAGCAAGGAGTGGAAGGGAGTTGTACTGGCTTTCATATGTGACTTGTGACCTCCTTCCTATTGATTCCCCTCTTCCAGATGTAAAACTACCCAATTTCCTTTATAACCAACTATAGCATTACCGCATTGTAAGTCCTTCAATAAATGATTCATGATTGTACATTTTTCCATAGGAGAAAAATGTTACTAACAGTTGTACTGCTTACTTTTTGCTTTCAAGGCAAGTAAACCTAATTAATACATGATACAGAAAAATTGCTTAACCAATAGTATTTCAACCATATCCTCATCACTCCCCCCCCCCCCACAACAGTAGTGAATCCTTTTCTGAGTTGTAATGAAGTGGAACTGAATTAGTTCCTCACACAAATTAATCCCATACCATTTTTCTTTACCTCTCTGTAAAATAAATCTTTACAGTTACAAGCTACTGAAGATGAATGCAATCAACATTCAGTGATTTGTTACATGGAAAGCATAACTCCCAGCCACTGAGCTACATTTACAATACAGTACATTAATTTTATTTTGCCTAAAATGTATTAAAGCTTCATTTTCAAAGTGTATGTAGTTCTGCACTTCACAATCACTAAAGAAAAAGCAACATAGACATGAAATCTGCATTTATTAAAGGAATTCTTTAGAAAATATTTTAACTCAGAAGACAGAAATGCATTAAATACAGGTCACTTCATCCTTTTTGATCTAAAAATATTAACTGAAATTGAAACCCAGAATACTAATATGAAATCTGTGTGCAGTAGGTGTTGATGAGAAACTTATTTAATTCTTATAAAAATGTCATCTGAGTAATGTGATGTTTAACTATGTTTTATTATAATTTATAATTAGATGCCTATTCTCCTAAAAACGGTTTCTATTATTACTTTTGAATCCAGACTGAGTGGCATGGTTCTTTTATGATGCTAAATTTCACCGCTCTTTCAAATATGTCAAAAATAAAATATTTAAAACTGCAAAGTGGGATTCTGTTTTTAATTTTAAATGTTTCTTGTGATATTAAACATTAAATAAATTACACAGTTCAAAGAAATGCGTTTTTAACAATTTAATTACTCACTTTGCTGTACAGTTACTGAATAAGCTACAGATTTGTATCCTAGGTTTCTTATCTGCTTGGCAGTTTGTGTTACTGCTGGTAAGATGAATCACAGTTCAATAAGTTTAAGAGGAAATATTGACAAATAAGTATAATTTAACAGTACTATTGCACAGGTCAGGGGTTCACCTCTATTTTCCTTATATGATGACAGCAGTGAAATTTACTCAAAACATAACAAAAGTTACAGAAAAGTGGAGGACATAAGGTCCATTTTGCTCGCTCACTGTCAGCAGAATAATTCAGGGCTATGCACCTTAGTTTCTAAAAGAAAGAGATATCTTTTAATTGCTGGTAGGCAATTTGTTCCAGGCCCCCTCATTTTTCTATGTAAAGAGGGTCTCCTGTTTTTTTGTGGTGAATGTTCTGTTGTAACAAACAAAGAAGTTCTGGACCCCGAGATGAAGCTGAACAGGTGAGATTTATTGCATGCAAGGAACAATACAATCAAAGAACTGTTCAAAGATAATAGGTGCAGAGCTCCAGTTTATATAACAAACTTCAGCCCTTTCTGATGCAAATTGTTACCACGGTAATGGGAGGAAGAACATCTGTGTTCGGACATTCTCCAGACCTTGAACACTTTGAATGGCTGGTCTCATCTTCCCATAGTTAGGGAGTCTCTAGCTTGCACTTGGAATCTCTTATCAGTTAACTCCCGTCCTTGCTGTAACTCAAAAGCACTGAAGCATGGTATATTCTGTACCAAAGAAGTCTTTGTGCAGAAAGAAGTTAGTTAACCCTCTTTTCACATCTGATATCTTTCTTCAGTTCCAAAGTATATTTTGCCCCCAGGTTTTTTTTTCCTTGTTGATTTTGAAGATCTCTCCGGGATTGAAAATACCCAATGACAGTTACAGGGGGTCTCTTGGGGCTTCACTCTGGGTTCAGAGACCTGCTGGAGCTTTCCTTGATGAACATCTCAGATCGCAAGGACAAAAATAGATATCTTCCTCTTGCTCTCTGTAATCATTAACAAAATGTATTAACTCTTTCTGTCTATGTAAAGAAACACCTTCCATTTTTCAATCCTAGTATTGTATGAAATTATGCTGTAATGTTGCAATTTATTATTTGACACATACAGTAGGTAAACTTTAGACTTTAGTTTGTAGCAGAGATTCCTGCTTATCAGATGGACTAGGGCAATCATGCCTCTGTACAAAGATATAGTTTGCAGGCAGGAAATGTATTTGGCAGAAGTAGAGCTGATCTGACTTGAAAGCGTCAAAGTTATCTAATCCCCAGCCTAGACAATAAATATTACAAACTTCAGATAGGGGCCCAAATTGCTCCTGATGTAGCACAACGTGTACGTTCCTTTCATATACAGTAAATATCACCAGAACAGTATGAAACCTCAACAACTCGGAATGAACATTCCATGATTGTTATGTATCGTGGCAATGAACTTTCTATAAATAAGGGGAATTCTAGTGGATCCCTCCACTGGACACAAAGGCTGTATAAATACTGTATGTGCTCTTGCGTAAAGACAATGCCTATAACCTTCTAATATATTGTACAGTAGTCTATTTTGTCTTATGTGCAGCTAGGAGGTCAAGGTATTGAATCCCCAATCCAGAGGTGATCCAGTGGTCAGAGACGATCTTGGTCACAAGACTAGTCAGGTTATGGCAGGATATTTTGTATTATATTCTAGGTAAAACATTGTCCTAGCCATTTGGGCTGTGTGACTAAACTACCCAGCATAAGTAGTCAGCCAAGAAAAAAAACACCATACCATAAGAGAAGAGGCAAGACAAGTGCAGGTTCAAAAAAGGAAACCAAACCAAAAGTTGCAACCAGAAAAACAACAGAAGAGGACAAAACTCAACCAACCAAATACTACACCACCAAGGTCAGGTTATACAGTATACAGTACTTTTAGCCCCACTCCTGGTCATCTTGATGAACAAGTCAACTTCCATTTAAAGGGGTGGGTTGACAAGCTATGTATCCTGACCCAAGAACGTGGAACAGGCCGGCACAAGACAACATTATGGATCCATAACAGGTAACACACAACAAAAATACAACACATATAGTACACAGAAACATGTACTTGTAAAAACTATATCCTGTGTGGACCACAAAGGCCATGTGACAAGAGCCTAGCAAGCCCTTTGTCACAGACTGAAGTGGTGAATTTTTTAACTGTAAAATTTTAACTGGAAATTGAACTATGTAATAAACATACCAATTGTCTTTTGTTATTTAGTTTAATCATATGAGTGTTCCTTTACAAAATGTCAATAATAAATGAAAAACCAACAGAATTCACGAAGCTGCCATTAGTGAAGTACACAGCATCAAAAAGGAATAAGTAATCAAAACGTTTGTCATAACTTTAAAAATAAATCAGTTGTGTGCACATTAGTTTGTGCAGTTAGAGACATAGACTGTTGCCAAATTTTAAAATTATTATTACCCAGGGTATGCAAGAAGTATCACACTACCTGCCCACTTCTTGTGGTAAGTTCAAAGAAGCAGTTTGGGAAAATTAATCATAAGATGGCTCTTGTGAGTAAGGCCTATGAATATCAATTATCTGTTTCAATGACTAATTGGTTGCCATTTTATTAGTCCTGTGAATTTCCATATCAGAACCACAGCAGCTTATCTGGGTTTCTGTGAAGTTAAGTGGACAACACAGCATGTGAATCCTTCCCAACCCCAACCCAGATTGGACACCAGTGCATCACAGGGATTACCCTAAAACAATGCTATTCCTTTTGTGCAGCTGGGTGGACTAGAGCAATCAGGTTAAAGCATCTCACTCAAGGGTAGAACAGCAGTATCAGCAGTAGGGAACCCACAACCCACCAGTCATGAGACTTACATACTGAACTCCTCTCTGCTGTCCCCTCTTGCTCCTGAGTTTGAAGTCTGGGATATAGAAATACATTGTTTAAAGCAGGTGAGGTCACATGATTTAATTAAAACAAGGAACACAAGACAAGAACAAACCCTCAAGGGATATACAGTAGCTGGCAAGAGGACCTAAAAAGGAATCCAGTGAATATTTTAGGACTGTTCATGCGTAATAACATGACTGCATTCTGAGCAATGCAGATTTTTTTCTCATTTCCTGTTTGTGCTTCATTTATTGTATTTCATACAGTGGCCTTTAAGAGCCAGAGTATGAGAAAGAAAACCTTAGAAGTGTTAATGTACTGTCTATGTGAATCCAAAAAAAGGGACCTAGGATAAATATTACATTATTTAAAAGAGTATAGCATCGTGTAACTTCATGACAGGGAGAGCTATTCAATTTTTAAATAAACCTTCACTCTATCATCACTTTAAGAGTAGATATCTCTTTTCAGCTGTTTCTCAGAGAAGCAGGTGTGAGAGCTATCATATAAAAATCCATAAATGGGAATTCTGAAATTTTGAAATGTAATTCTTTTTGCTCTCTTAAAATGAGGTCATCATTGCTCTACTGTGGAGGTGACAGCGCTGGCATAAGTGACTGGTGTCCAATTTCTTTGCTCCATTGCAGTCACACATGTTATTAAGTGTCTGACAAATAGACTGGAACCGGTAAATGGATAAACACATTTGTGATCGATTACCTGTGGACTTCCCAATAGACTGCACTGTTAGCAATGAGCGCTACCTGAAAGAAGGAAAGCACAGCAGAAAAAAGATATGAAAGAGCACATGGCTCCATGTGGGACAGCATGGAGATTTGTTTTTACAAAGTGCTGCTTTCAGGAGCCATTTTTCCCCAATTTTCATCATATAAGAAAAATTAAAAGAAAAAATGACTGATGAGACGCGTTAGATTCAAAGGGTGAATTCAAGGTTTTTTCACTCATATTAAACAGTAAGAGGAGGAGGTCAAAAACCAAATGTAAAGTTCTCTCCCCCCTGGCGTTACTCTGACACCAAATAGCACAGGTCTCAGGGGGTACTTTCCATCTAGCTAGCCAAGTGGCAGCATCTTCAGTGAACCCACAGGTTATGTGGGTCAAAATTAGTTTTGTTGTATACATGCAGTTGATTTAATGAGAAGAGATACTAATGGAAACATAATGTAATTTGTAGTTAAGGAGTTCCAGAATACATTTTGCACCTTTGATTCTGCAGCCTGTGTCCATATTCCGATGAACCTCCTAAAGAGAATTTATAATAGTAGGGCACACTTTATTAAGCTGAAGATTCAGCTTTAGGGAATGCACAAGGATAGAGATATTGGAAAAAAAAAACCTGAACACGAACATGAAAGAGGTAAATCTGAAGGCTGACATCAGCACAGTTCTGGACCATTTGCAGTCCTTTTTTTAAGCTGATTTAATAAATAGTGAAAAATCTTCAGAATGCAAGATGATGAAAAAGTGATTCATTGCCAGCAGCTGGAGCCCTTAAGTGGAAATGTCTGCACATGGAAAGCAGGATGACAAGGACTCAGCATCTTAGGATTCCAAAGAAGAAACAGCACACACAAAGGATCAAAATGACTTCACTGTAAGATTTTTTTCCCCCAGAAACAATGAATATTAAAGCTCCATCCTATTTGCCAAATTCACCTCAGCATGTTCTGGAAATATTCAAATTAAACTACAGAAATCTTTCATTATGTCTTATTTACTCAGCTACCTGTAAGAGCTTTATATTTTAAACCGGGTTACTTTAAATGCACAAAAAGCAGGACTGACACAATAAGAGGTGTTGTATTTTACCCAAGCCACATACTGTAGTTAAACAATATTAAGATATGTTTTATTTTTTCAGATGTTTCTTTTACATTCAGACGTGAATTTATACATGTGGACATAATGGACTGTGGCATGTCTTAGTTTCAGCATCTTCAGACTTCAGACATTTAAAACATCAATGAAAATCCTGTTGTGTTTATTATCTTTTTGTTTTATTTTTTATGTTTTTGTTATTGGGGAGGTAGAAAGCATAGTGTCACTTTAGCTGTCCTCAGCAGCTGCCAAAGTGCCAAATTCTCTTGTTGACAGACTGTTCTGAGACAGAAGAGTAATGGTGCAGCACTCCTGTAACTTTATCTTTTAATGCAGCTGGGAGTTTGACATCCTGAATGGCACTTAAGCTTTGAAGAAATACATCAGGTTTGTCTGTATTTAATTGGGAGTGAGACTGTTAAGGCCAGAAGCATGGGAATCTGACTTCAAAAATTCTCAGCACTTGTGGGAATTAACCTCTAAAGATGAAACAGGATAAAGATACACTTACATGAGCTGTTAATAAGGGAACTTTTCTCTCCCCTTTGAATTTCAATGGATTAATACTCTACATCAGTATCAATTTATGTTACGCCATTCAATATTTTTTTACCCATACTGACCTGGCTGCAGAAATAACTTTCAACATTTTTAAATGTACTGTACAGATGAAAGGATTGTGTAATTCCCAGTATCAAAAAGCTTTCTCCCGATACTGCATCTCCTCAAAACTATAGGCCTGTCTTTTCACTTCTTTTCTCCAGAGCGCTTGAGTGTGTAGTTTTCTGCCAGCTATTCACTTTTCTTTCTCACTAAACACTCCCTGCATGAGACATTTCACTAGGGTTTTTTGCATCATGTACATTCCACAGAAACTATTTTATTTATTGTGACCAGTCCTCTACATAAAGTCCTCTCTGTTTTACTCTCCTTGACCTGGTCAAACTCCTGTATTTTCTGAGTTCTTGGATTTTCTGGCTCTGTTCCTGTTTAGTTTTGTTCTTATCTTTCTGACCACTCCTTCCAGGCGATCTGGTATGGCTCTTTCCCTTTACTTCATTCTTCATTTCTCAGGTGTTCCTCATGGAATGGTGTCAGGGTCTCTTCTATTCCCTTTCTGCACCCTTCTCCCAGCTTGTCATTTTACATTCCGTGCTAATGATGTAGTTTCTGTGATTCTCTTTCTTTGACTGTTATTTCTCCAAGAATATCTAACTAGATAATAGACATCTCAGTCATGTTGTACTGGACATATTTCCTTATCTCAGTCTAACTCTTCATTCCAATTTCTTCCCCCTGCTGATTTCTCCATCTCTGCTTTGTTTCATTGTAACACAGGTATTAACTTTGTTACACTCCTCTCTTACTCTCACCACACTCCTTCTCTAACACATTCAAACAACATCTGCTGGTTACACTAGCATGGGAACTAACATTTTTGCAGGAGCATTTATGGAGTCCTGGAAAATATTACTAATCACCTTTTTCTAACAATGCAAAGTGTGACATACGTTCTGGTAATCTGTGGGTAGATTATCCGAGAACAAATGCAAATAAATATTTATTTGAACTTTTCAGAACATAAATGCAACCCCCCCCCATCAGTGGTACCCACTGTGAGTTTCTCTCAATTTTAATAATAATTATAATAATATAGAGCTTTTCTAGACACTCCACTCAAAGAGCTTTAGAGATATTGGTGACTCCCTCTCCCACATAATGTGGCTGTTAACTATGCACTTTCAGTTTATGTAATATTTTGTTTGAAACATACAGTAACTGTTATTGATCTTAATCTTATTTAAAATATATATTTCTGATTTAATAACTTTTCACTGCTGTTTTTTATTCCTCATAAAATTTCTTTTAGTTAAGTTGCGAATATTTTGATGATGCAATATAAAAAAGAATTTTGTTTATATATTGCCTAAAAGGGCAGCACAGTGGAACAGTTAGTATTGCTGCCTTGCAGTGCTGGTTCCTGGGGTGTCTGCAATCTGCGTGCAGTTTGCATTTTATCCCCATGATAATGTGGGTTTCCCCCCACAGTCCAAAGACTTACTGGTAGGTCATTGGCTGTTGAAAAATTGGCCCTGGTATGAGTGTGTGTGTGCCTTGCAATGGACTGGCATCCTGTCCAGGGTGTGTCCTGCCTTGTGCCTGTTGCTTACTTGAATGAATAGGTGCCAGTGCCCCCAGGACCATGTACTGGAAAAAAGCAGTAAAAGAATGAATGGATATTGGTTAAATGTGCTGTGAATTCTAGGGAGGATATTGCTTTGTAAAAGTGTTTAAGCCTGCCCAACACGAAATGCAAATGAATTCCATGCAATAACAGAACTTCTACAAAAAAAGCAGCATCGTTTTATATAATAATGGTATTTCTGCTTCACTCTGGATTCATATCAATTCCAAGTTGTTTAAAGTGACAGTGACAGGCACTAAGAAGTTTTTTCTTATTCTACCAGTAGTTCAGGTCTTAGCTCTGTCTAGATTGGACTGCCACTGTTCTTTACTTGCTGGTCGTTCTCCACCAGAAATCCAACGTATCAAATATCCAATAGATCAAACAAAACCCAGCTGCTTACCATCTCTTAACTTCTATACAACTCTTCAGACTGTCCATTGACTTCCTATCTCTGCACACTTGTCTCTAATCCATTGTTTCTCCCCCTACTGCATCTCGACCATTCAGCTCAGCTCTTACTAGCAGCTAGTAGTGTACTTTCTTCTCAGTCCTCTACCTTTTGTGTCCATGCTTTCTCTTCTCTTGCACTTTTGATGTTTAAACAAATACATATATCAGGGCTGTACCATCTTTGAGTCACCTTTCACTGCTTTCTCAAAACTCATCTTTACAAGAACAGTCCCTGTAATTATTGTGTCAAGCAGCAATTTATTGCCTTCACCACACTGCTACTACTGATGCATCTTTCAATGCATCTTTCTATAACTTAAAGTTTTACTGTGGGTTTGTTAACTGTTTATGATTATTAATTATATTATGAATTATGATTAACCTTACTTTTTTCATTTAGCCATATTACTATGTTCTCCATCTATCACTGTTCTCATTCTGTACTATGATTTACTGTAATTGTTTTTTCAGCGTTTCATGAGATATCCCTTATGTCGTTTGATTTTTGTACTTTTTGCTCCACGTAACGTCTTCAAAGCTAACTCTGTAATTGTGATCTTTCATTTTGGTCACCTTGAAAATGTTGAAACTGCCAGCTAAACTAATGATAACAAAATTACATTAGTTCAATTTGAAAAATTAAAGCAGCAGGCTGAAACACGTAGACAATGTTTAATTTAAAACTCCATTTGCAACTTTATGCAATCCCTAGGAAAAAAAGTCAGTGGATTGCTAATTATAATGTATGTTTACCAAACTCACATCAGGATCAATAAGCCTGCCTTCTGTGCTTTATTTCTATTCAGTATTCTCAGACTGTGGGCTGCATCCTTTGAAGGCAGGGCAGAGAGATTGATAGATACACAAGGCTTCAGAGGACCCAGGTAATCATTGGCTATGTTCTGGATTGCACTTGACTAAAGCAAGCACCTTTTGAAAGATGCTGACAATTTTCAATAACAGCACCAGCAGGCAAGGCCATAACAAACATTCCTTGCAGTCTGCTTGGAGTGACTGATAGGCTATGTTAAGATTCTGATTCATAGGAAAAAATTGACAGTACGGGTCACTTCCTTCCTCATCTAAAAGCCACAGCTGCGTTAAGTAATGCAGAGATACCGCATACATTACATTAACGCCACCTTCTGGACAAATATCAATTCATGAATTAATAACACTACAGTACATCATTGTGCGGTAAACAAGCAAACTAGAAAGGGAAGTTAATAATGAGTACTGTATATACCTTTTGACTGTGCATACAGTATACAGAAGTAACTCAGATCAATTGATTGTTCCAATGAGCAGAGATGTTTTCTCCATCAGGTAATGTTTTTTCATTACCTGATGTGCACATCATTACCTGGTATCAGAGAGTATTTATGCAATTTAATGCTATATGATGGCCCATTTTTATGGTATATTATTGCCTGTTGTTCATTTTCCTTTATTTCTTCTCAGTGAAACTCAAGAGTTTAACCCGTTTTAACTCATTGTGTATAAGTTAATTGTATGCAGTTATAATCCCTCTTATAGTCAACTGGTAACAGAAGAATTTCTTCTGCTCTAGCCTTTGAAAATAAAGTTACAGTAATGACTTAATTGAATTGAGCATACGGTAAGCTGACAAGTATATTTTGAATGTATGGCTTATACTGTATGTATACAGTATACTATACCCAATATTACAACTGTGCATAATTTGTATTATCTATATTAAATTCTACACTTTTTTTGACTTGTTTTAGATGAGGTGGTAATATTCAATTATTTATGCAATTATTTTGTAGAGGTATCAATTCTATTTATGCAGATTAGCTAAATCAATGCAGAGGTGTTACAGTTGTATATACTGTAGTATTGAAGCTCGTGTTTTGCTTTATTTCTTTTCACAGCTTCAAGGAAAACACAAACAATTACTGTCATTTTTCCTCCTCCAGTATGCAGCACTACAGAGCTTTTTTCCCCCCTAACAGTGTCTACAGTAGATCCCTCCTACAGCTATTCTGTGCTAAAGAGAGCGATTTGTAAGCCTTTGTATTATTAAATAAGTGAAAAAAGACAACAAAACTTTTAAGTTTAAGGTGCTTTTAAAATAGCAGGAGGAGGACTTATTCTCTCAGGAGGCACTTCTGCACTCTAGGGTGCTCATTACCTTATCTGTAAGATGTACTGTCTGTGCATAAATACCATTATTATCTTAAACAATGCTGTTCTCGATGTAGGAGTTCTGTTATTGCATGTAAGTCATTTGCATTTCACGTCAGGCAGATTTAAACACTCTTACAAAGCAATATCCTCCCTGGAATTCATAGGATATAGTTTAGATCTGTAGAGCTCTCTGCAGTTTCAACAAACAGGGTTTATACTGTACATAATTCTGTCATACATCTTTTTGCTGTCATCTTTATTTTGCAGATTTTTGCTTACTTAAGAAAAGTATTTTAAGAAATCAGGGCACCGTATTACACTAATACAATAATCTATATACAATATGTGCACACAAAGGACAACGTGTTTGTAAAACCTGGTCCTATTGTTATTCAGCATTAAAAACTATTGTTATTCAGCATTAACTTCTCTTAGAAGTAAAAAAAATACTGTTGTCTTCAGTGTGGCACACGTTTTATGATTGGGTGCAAATAACTATTATCTATAGCATAAGTGATGTAAACTTAAATGGGCATCTAGAGTATCTTTCATTATACAGTATTTGCATTGCTGGGGATGGTTTCCTACATTCTAATGTGTTTTTCAGTATTCACAGTTCTTGCTCCTATTGAATAACAGCTGAAATTGGCATCAGAGTTTGCCATTATTGCACAAAACATTTTTGCTTCTACATTATATGAGTGTAAGGGTGATAATGTTTCTTATATTAATCTATCAACTCACATATTGTTTAATAGGCACTCCTGGACTTCAGAAACTCCAGAGCTTTAAGTTTATAATTATTTTAATTTGGATTAAAGAAGTTGGTGTCACTTTTTGTTATTTTCATTCATGTATTAAAAAAAAATTAAAGAATAGAATGGATTTGTAGTTATTAGGACCATTTGTAAAACCTTTTTTCAATATTTCTGTATGCGTGTGAGAATGGACTGTCTGTCTGATCAATTATCACCTGGAATTTAAAAAAAAAATCAACAAATGGTTCCTTGTCAGGAATGACTAATTATGTTATGTCCTAATGGGCAATTACAACAAGACATTAGAGTGATTAAGGAGCAAAAATGAGAGAACCAGTCATTATACATTCTTTCTCATATTTTAATTGTACATTTTGAAAAATAATTTATAATAATAATAACTTATTTTATTCAAACACACTGCATTACCAAATGCAATTTACAACCCGCATTGTAATTAAAAGTTAAATTTGTGTTCTATAAGTGCAATATAATTACAATACGTTTAGATTTTTGGTCAACTTTTAATTGTATTATTTAGTCTTATGACATACTATCACTGTCATGTTTAAAATCAGCTTTAAAATTGTACTAAATGTAAAACATTTACATGGTGTTGTGCTTTTTCAATTATATACAGGTAAATCAAAGGATCTTCTTAAATAGTTTTCCATAGCTTATGCGTCTCCATGCTTGTGTGTAGTGAATATGGTTATTTTCATAATCAGAACATTGCTTGAACTACTGTATAGTTTTCCAACATTGCAGCCTCTTATAAATAACAGGCATGTGAAATAAAAAATACAAACCGTGAAAGCTTCTTTGTTTTAATCAAAATCATCTGGAAAATGTAAAAAAAAAAACAGTAGGCCTGGGAAAATTTTAACAAATGTTTAATGGACTGCGCTTACTGTACCATATTCATACAGTACCCAATAAACATCAGATTATTTTTCTAGTTTTATGGATCTTTAAATTACATTTGTAAGTCTAGGTTTTAAGCTTTTTGTACACCTGAGTTTCTATAGCAAAACATCATCAATTTAACATCTCAAATTACAAACCCAGAATTTGATACTGTACATGATATTTTATAATAATGAGATGGAAACTTGCCATTAAGGGTTCTTATTACTTCGTTTTGGTAATATTGTAGATGAAGCATACTGTGAATATTGCTGAAGTATTATGGTTTAAAATATTAGCTTTAATTTCCACTTTTCGTGTATTGTAGCAAAATTAAGGAACTTTAGGATTAGCCTTTGTGTATGGTGCTAGTTTTTTTTTTTAATTTCTAATGCTAAATTCAAATTTCATGCATTTTAACGGGAATTCGACATTAGACTGTAAGAACTACAAAACATACTATTAGCTTTTTTGTATGTAAAAAAGTAGCATATATCTCTATCTCAGTATTAATACTGAGCAAAAGTAATTTGTCAATACTGTGTTCTTTTCTTTAAACCCAAGAGCTTCAATTTAAAAAAGTGGAGCTGTTAAATTTACCTGGTAAGAGTCTGATTTTGAGGCTACCAAGAAAAATTATATATATTTAACTTAGGTCTTAATCAATTGTCCTTTAATTAACACCTGCTGTCATTCTGTTTGCTCCAGTATTGATTTATATTGAATTGTCTTGTTTGGCAGGTCATGAGGAGGATTTGCATATTGTTTCTGCCAAAGCAGTGTGTTCAGCTCCCCTGCACAGCAGATGCTGGAACTGAAGGTTCTGCGGCAACAGATGTACTGTAAGTAAGTGAAGTGGATCTGCCTTTTCCATTGCTTTGTCACAGGGCAATTCTGACACCTGTCAAAGATTGCTCTGTTGAGAACGGGGCTCCAGTTCCATTTCATTCAGGGGCCAGGCTTCCGAGCGTTAACTGTCCTGAAAATTCACCCTAATTGGACTTACTATACCTATATTAGTTGTCAGGAAGCATCATCCATTGCAGGAGGCTCGACTCTTGCATGTGTATCTTATATGACACACTTTGCATACTCTGTTAACATCATGTATGAATACAATACCCAACTGAGTAAATGGAGAAATGCACATGACATAAGAAACAGCTCTGCTCCCCTTTCATATGCTACATCCCTGATTTTTTTAAGCATAGGTGCCTTCCCGCATAAAACAACTTTTTATGAACTTTTGAAGTCCAGGGGGCTTCCTGGCCATTTTTAAACTCCCCGTTTTTATTTGCAACACAAAATGTTTGAAAAGACTATGAAAATAATTCAGACGGAGTGGCTACCACATCCCCTTAACTGCTGCATTATACCTGTAATACTATCCATTTATTTATATATAACCACTTCGTCCAATTCAGGGTTGCAGGGGAGCAACTGACTCAAGGCACAGTACACCCTGGACGGGACACCAGTCTATTTCAGGGCATACTTTAACTACTAATATACATTAAAATTTCAGGAATTCAGAGTCCTAACTATTTTAAACCATGCAAAAATGTGCACTCTCCCAAATTAGTAAAAATCTAACAGTATACAATTTAAATTCTGTAATTGGCAAAAGAGTGTCCCTCAGCATTAACCAAGATTCAAAACTGGGCGTTTTCTGCCAACAGTCCAAATGCTCCACATGAAACGTTAAGCCCAGCTCCACCTGGTGGTATTACAAGGTATTTCACCCTATTTAAAAAAAAATCAGGCGGTACTTTGCAGTTTCTTGCAGAATGTCCATCGCGTTTTAACGCAACATACCTCGCGCATTTTGAATATGCTGGATCTGTAAATCCATGTGAGAATGCATCCTAGTCGATATTTCAATAATACAAATATGGCATTTCACCCAAGTGACCTAATTACATGTTTTTGAGACCCTATTAGGTGGCTTCTAGTGACAGGCTCATGGAAATAAAGGTCCCCTGCTGAGACAACAATGCGATAGCAGACAGGCTTTACTCCATTTCTTCAAAGTCTTAGCCAATGATGATAACACACAGGGTACAGTTAAACCGTATCCCAGGTTTACTCCTGAAATATAAACATTCATGTTATTTTTTCTTCCTTTTCGTTTTGAAACATTTTCAGATATACACAAATCAAACAGACACACCATTCATTTGCTTTTTTCCAAATGCAATTGATGTATGTAAAGCCCGGGCTTACCTGGAAGCTACAAAGAAATGCATTTGTAAAGCAAATGGATGTTCAGCGTCTTACATACACTGAATACAGAATTCTGCAATGGTGAGACACTTTGGAACAATTCGAGAAACAGCATTATTTAGGTGTATGGCAGAGTTAGGAGCTAGAGTGAGTCCAACATTTTGCTTTCATTGATTGAAACAGCAGCATAAAAAACACTTGACCTGGTTATTAAGTACATACTGTGCATTTCTAGTACTGCCCTACCCACCTCAAAATGACAGCATGAATTTGAGCTATTCTAACATATCCATCAAACAAAATTACATTTAATAAGCGTCTTCTCTTTACACTAGTGATGGATGTCACATTCTCAAATAAGGAGTAGCGGCGGTTTGGAGGAGAGGGTTGGTGCTTTTGTCTAATTTTAGGTCTAGGTCCAGCTATCTGACTATTTTGATTTTGGAATATCTGTTAAAAAAAGGCTTCCAGAAGGCTCTACACATGTGTGGCAAAATGAACAGGTCAGTTTTAATGTGGAGCATTTCTTTTGTATTCTAAATACTAAACAACATTTGTATTTTGTGGAACCCATTGTGTGGTAAAATTGATTGTTTGAAAGACTGAACTAGAAGAATTTTAAAGCTGAGAGAATTGATGAAAAATCTGATTTTCCCTCTATTTTTTAACGGTCCACCAAGGAGACAATAGAGTAAGAAGGTACAGTAATTAGTGTGCAGTTTTCCAACAAAAAATGTGAATACTCACAAAATATTTTGGAGTTTTGGAAAACCAATTATGCAATATCTATTTTTTTCCATTTAATTCCCTTTAATTCACATTTTTAATGTGAACTACAGCTATATGAAAAATCCAACATGTTGTTCTAAGTATGAAGTTGTGAAGATGTTAAAATAGTTCCTGTGTAGCTGGAATGATTATGATTATGAGTCTGTAAGCCTTGCCCAGCAATCTGCTCAATCATAGATGATGGTTCTGTCTCAGCGTAAAAGACCTTTTAATGTTTTAATGTGGGAAGAAACAAAGTGAAAACACACTATTGCACTGAGACCCAATAGAAACAGAACATAAGCGTATCACAACAGAGAATCATTGACACAGCACAGCACAACCATCTCTTTTATTCCAGCTTTTTTATGGTAACAAAGAATATGCTAATTGGTTACAGTAATCTCTGCACTCTGATCTATTTTAAGATGGCATTTTTTACTGTCAAAAAATTATGGAAGAGCTCCCCCCCCCATCACACAGACAGTCTCTTCCACAGACTGGTTGTCACTGGTCTGATGTGGGTTACAACTTAACATCCAGTAAAGCCACATGCTCAGACCTCATCATCAGAAAGCCCCTCAGACCCGATGGTTCTTTAACTCTATAGTCCATAGTCAAATAGCCAATACATGTTGCCAATCACCGCTCCATGTAAGAAATTCCTTTGAAAACCCCCTACCAAACTGGAATAAGGCAAAGTTAGAAAATCAGCCTTAAATTGTGTCACCTAAAAAAAGGAGCCTTGGACAGGTATTTCATCCTTACTCTGACTGATCCATGGAGCACAAAGATAGTTTCCTGGGTCATGCCCTAAAACAGGTGAATTAACATAATAAGAATAGAGGTATTGATGGTAAAATGAAATGAACTCAGGTGCATGTTATCTCCCAAACTTCGGTATCTCCACCTGTGACTAGCAGTGTTCTCTATTATATAAATTTACAGTAGGTGTGCTGTTTAACATGAATATCTCGCCTTGTGCCCATTGCTTGCCAGGACAGGCTCCAGTTCCCCCCAAATCCTGTACTGGACCAAGTGATTAGATAGATATTTAACATTATGCATAGTGGCCAGGTTAATTAGGGTCTCAATTTCCCTTCTGTGTATGTGCCCTGCACTAGGATAAGCGTTGTGTTGCTGTGACTCATACAAGGAATAAGCAGCTTTCTGATGATGAAAGATGTTTTGATTTTTAATGAATGATTTTTTAATTTAAAAAAAATCAAAACTCCATTAAAACATTACATCAGTTTTGATTAGTTTTTGGGGTTTTTTTAAGGCATGCAAAATTAAATTTAACATCTAACATGGGATATTCAGTTTTAGGTGTGTTGCTGTATTCAATTTTTGAAGTAATCAGTTTTCAAAAGATGATTTTACATTGTATTTAAACAATGTGACAAAGAATGTGGCTTTAAAATATTTTTAATATAACATTTGCCTTATGTGAACCATATACAGTACAGTATGTTGAGACTACCAGTAGGCTTATAAATCTATCAGTAAGCATTAATCTTCTGTCACCATCCTCAGTCTCCCACAGACCAATACTGCCAACATGTTACCTTAGACAACAAAGTGTAAGAAAAACATTCTGCAGTCTTCCCCATCTGTTTTACACTTCACTAACTCTTCACCATCTTCATTAAATCACGAGGCACTAGAGCAGAGTGAACATGAATACCCAATCTCTCAGTGTTCTTTAAAAGAATCCCTTCGATTGCTCACTCATCAGAAACACCAGGTCTTCACTAACAAACAAGCATCAACTCCCCCTCAATAACTAGCTATCCCAGCTGATCCTGTTTGGCTAGGAATAATTCTTTACACTTATGTAGCACTCTTCTGGACAATCAAAGAGCTTTACAGGGAATGCGCAAAGGTAAATGATAAAGAAATGGTTCAATAACAAACTTGCATGCATCCCTGACATACTGTAGCAGCAGCCACCATATTTTGTTGTCCCTCTCTCACAACCTCCCCCAGATCACCAGTATCCAAGCAAGAATACTTGGTCCCACTGGGTCAATTGCAACGAACTGAAAGTACAGTAGCATACTAACAGGAGTTCAACCCGTGCTTAGTATGCAGCTGCGGTTTAAACTGGTGCTCCGCCTTAAGACCAATTGGAACAAACTTTGCTGCTGTGCTTAGTCCTCAGCACCGTACTAAACCAGTTCTCAATTGCAACACAAAGTAACAGCTGCTGCCCTCTAGAGGTGACTAAAGTAGTCAATTTAGTACCATACTTGCGATCTAGCGTTACGCCATTAGATGGCTCCGAATGTAGTGGAAATAATATCGTCACCACGTACTGAATGTATGCATCTGTCGCTTGGAAAATTATTGCAATATTTAACTCAAATTGCTTAACACTCATACCACATTTATTAATAATGACGTTTATTAATATGTGTGTATTAACAAAAGTGTCATTTACTATTAATTACGTTTAATGTCAATCATTATTACTAGCTGTGAATTTTAAGATCTCCTAGGGAGTGAAGAGAACAGAACTGTGGAAGAGACTGTCTGTGTGATGGGGAGGGGAGCAAATAGATATATAAACGGAGCGTGAGCCTTTAATGTGTTCTTTAAAGTCTGGGAGTCAGCTGAATAGATTTGTTAATTATTTTGTGATGGGTCTCCATATTTGTGGTTATCAGAGGAAAGTAGAGATAATAAGGAAACGGGTGGCACCCAAGCATACTGTACGTTAAAAAATAACTCGACATCTTAAAAGTGATTATTTCTGATAGTTCACTGTCCCTTCTCTGTCATGTGGCTGTGGTCTAATAATGACTGTGTTGAAACAGCCAGAGTGTGCCGAATGCCTAGGGGACGGAAGAGGTGGCTCATCCCAGTCAATCGCAAAGACTGCACGACATGATGATGGTGCTTGATGGACTGGTACGCAAACCAAATGACAGACAAGGAAAGCGTTGTTTTACAATTCCAAAACCTCGTTCAATGTGGCTTCTTGTGCTTTTATGACTCCTGTTATACCACTGCTCTTATAATGTTGTAGGATTGTACACAGAAGATACCGTCGTAAAGGATAACCACGACTTAGCAAAACAACACGCCAACGAGCTCTTCCCCACTTTGAAAAGATGTTGGAACCGACTTGAAATAAACTTTTCTCTTCCTCCCTCCTATGTCAGTAGGAGCTTACATTTTAAATTAAGTTCATTTTAAGAGAAAATGAAAGTTCTGAAAAGTAAGCAAAGGGCACACCGTGCTAAAGGAATATATTACCTTAAAATATATAAATGCTTATAAGGTCAGAGGAACAAAAAACGTTTTTTTTGCTCAAGTAATTTCATAAGTTTAACTTCCAGTTTTGTTAAAAATCAAACTATTGGTCATTAGTTGGTGTCTTTTGTAATGATTTAGCAATAGCGATGTGTCGCTTGTTCGTCTGGAGCGTCTCGTTAAACGAGATTAAAGCCGCAATAATACGGCAGCGTTCTGTTTCAAACCCGCAACTGCGGTTCTCATTTGTTTCGTGACTAATTGCAATTGAGTATCTCATTAAAAACTACGTAACCTCATCTGGTGAATTTTAGCCTAAATGCAATTCTTATATTAAGAACTAACATTAATTTGTCAAGAAATTCAGTTTAAATATAAACAAGAAACAGACAAAGTAACCTACAATTCATCTACTAATCGGATGAATTGAAGTGCTCTGATGCACAGTTCCCTGTAGTTCGGGCTAATTAGTACAACAACGCCGAGCCCTGGGAACCGGATTAAATACAAATTCAGTTGAACTCCAACTTTGTTCCACACATTTTTTCGCTATTGAGCTCAGAGCTGGACATGATCTCCAGAAAGTACCGTACTAACTAAACCGAACAACGAACTAAAGTTCGTTGCAATTGACTCACTCTGTTGTCTAAATTTCTCTCTTGTAGCTCTGTACTCTCTACCTTGATACCCTTTAGTACAGACTAAAATATTTTTCCTCAAGCATTCCTAGCTCACCAAGTCCTACAACTCTTAACCAACCCATCACTAATGGTTTTTTTTTTTGGTTATTTTCATACTTATACTCTCCTGTCGCTTCCTAGCTGTTCTTATAAGCCTCTTAATTAACCCAAAGGTGTGGCTAATTCCACACAGTGTCTGTCAAGCCAGCTCTGTTGCCTCGTGTGGAATTTCACTCTCTCTGAGTGCTAATTACTCAATCAGACCAGGTCTGCCTCATTCCACAGATTCTATTTTCCATTAACAGGTGGCTTTCTTTTAAAGCTACCTCACACTATAATTTAAAACAATCTTTGAGCTTGGGAGACATTAACATTGGCACCACCTGTCTCAACTTAAGATATTCATTTGAACAAATGCTGTGTATGATGAATTGAAAAACTCCAAAAATATGTCACTGGAAAATATGGTGTACTAAAGATGATTAAAATGTTTCAAATAAAGCTAACTCTATTGTTGTCTGTGGATGTGTACCATAAATTTACACAATATGTATAACTTTTAACAAACTAACTGTCACCACATTTTTTGAGCCTTCCATGGCTGAGTGAAAGAGAATTTTTGGCTTGTGCTGTATGCTTTGCTTTTTTACTTTTTTGTCCGTACTTTATTATCTTTGTGCACTTGCTGTCAGTCTATTATGAGCACTATGCTTTTTATTGTTATTTTTTCTATTAAAAATATTTTTAAAAGCTAGCAAAATCACTAGATCTCAACAAAAGCTCTCTATTTGGGGAAGTTAGAAATAGTTGTAATGGGTTTGCTTTCCTTCATGCTGTAGCACATATGGACATACTGTACTGTAAACATACGGACCTGTGTGTTTTATTAGAGATGCCTTATGCTGTATGAACAGAGGTCTGTCTCTGTGATCGAGTATACTGTATATAGTAGTTTGTTCTTTCCTTTAAATAAACTCCAAAATGGCTAGAGTTTTAAGTACAATACCCCTGATAGAGATAATGTACAGAGCCCTTTATAGACATGATCAAGCCATCTGCTGTACTAAAATAATTTCCATTTAATTTAAGTACTTGAAAATTGAGGTAACAAGCTTTAAACAAGTTTTTAAGAAAATCTTTCCTCCTGTGAAATGAGGACACGATTCTGATATTTTTATTAAAACCATTTTCTACTGATTAATATTGCCAAGGCTTTCCAAAGTAGCTTCTTGTAGCTGACTGACAAAGCATAACATGGAGGTGTCAAAATATTGCAGTCAGAAACATTTTTAATGGAACCAACTTTTCTGCTAACTGACTCCTGTTTGCATTGCCAGTGCTGAATAAGACAGTAATTCTATGTTTTGCAAAAAGGCATATTTGCATCTCATATTTGCCTTTCATTTTCACATACAATAAGGAGATTCAGTGACTCAGTTTAATACGATAAGGAGATTCAGTTTTAATTTTTTTATCTTCACTTCATAGATGGAACTTTTTTATTTTTTAATAAATTGTCTTAGCTCTTAAAATTCAACAACATTGCTAGCAGTCTTAATTACAGATGTAGACAAATTTTCATTGAGTAATTTGAGAATTCTTCCACTGATGAAGTTATTTATTCACCATATTTGTCACATCAGTATTAATGAACCTCGGAGTACACTATTTAATTCTCCCCATACATACAGTATATACCGTATACATACAGTATATTGATATTCAGATGATTCTATTTTTTGTCACTTCTATATTAATGATACAAGAGCATCAGTGAATAAAACAATATACCCAGACCAAATATGGTAATTACCACTTATTAGTAATCTATCCTAGCACATCTGTCACAATCGTCTAGAGGGCGCTCCTACCCTTTTGTATTCCCGTTAGTTTAAGTTCCTACACCTGTGTCTTGTTACCTTTTTTATTATTTAAGCTTGGTGTCTCCGCTTTTCGTTGCTCAGTATTGTAAGACGGATGTCTGAAGGCCTGCCTATCCACCAGGCTCAGGAGAAGCCCGAGGGCAAGGCCTTTTCCCCATGCGTCCTGACCATCTGAGTCCGGAACTTGGAGTGCCTTGCTCTGTTATGCTTTGATTTTCCATGTTCCTGGATCCCTTTTCCCTGTCTCCATCTGGATGGATCTCCCGGTACCTGGACCTTGGACTGCACCCTGATTTCCCTATTGGACATCCCTCTGGACTAGATCGCTATGCCCCCTGAGCACCGGATCACTGCCGTCATCGTCCCCGTCTGTCATCCTGTCCTGATCCTCGCCATGTTTTCCCTTTTGTCCTTCTCCAGCCACTTCCGGTTTATACCGTCCACATAGGGTCTTTACTACGCATTTCACGGGAGTCAGGACTGGCTCCCGTGACAGCATCAGTCCATCTATCCTGGTAGCATTGTCCTTTGTGTCTACAGACACTGGTTAACATGGCTTATAACCTTCTGAACTTTTCATACCTTTGCACATACTCTTTTATGACATAGAATTAGTGCCATATTTTGTGTTCTACTATGAATGTCAAAGGATTTGACACCACTCGCTAAGAAAAAGCCTGATTACTCCTCACTTCCCCATAATGAGGAACTGTAGTGTGGTAGACATCTTTACAACATGAGTACTATTACCACACATATGGTGACTGGATACTTGGTGGTCAATGAGGGACTCATGCTTGCTGCTTCAATATTACTTATAATATAATTGTGTTACATACATGACAGTAAAATTCACTGCATTAATTACAGTAGCTTTGCAGGTACAGTATACTGTACATTAAATGTTAAATCTTAGTTCCAATAATATAAAATAAATTATAGAAAAAGAAGGAAGAATACTGAATCTTGAAGAAAGAGTAAAAGATATCTCTATTGTGAATTATAATTAACAGTCCTTTTCCCTACATTGTGGTATTATACAAAAGCAAGACAGTTTTATTGCTCAGTGTATATACAGTACTGTACTGTATACAGTATCTGCCTGCAGGGCATGAGTGCATAGTTTGCTCTGGACAGTTTGTGTCAGGGTCAGTTTTCAGTATTATCTTATGATAAAAAGCTGCTTTTTCCACTGGCCGAAAACCTTGACTTTTAAATGGTTTTTAATTTACAATAATTGAGATTTAAATGGATGTAAGCCTGTGGGATTCTTTTCAAAATATTTCCAAATTAATCCAGGCCATTTTTGTAAACGCCAGTAAGTCTTTCATATTTGTTTTTAGTATTCATTGAATTTCAGCATATGATTAAATAATTTTCTAAGCATATTTCCCTGAGATATAAATGTTTTAAATTAAACACACATTGCACATAGTTTTAATATAATGAATACATATTCTTAATCCTTAAATACTGTACTGTACATGCCAAAGTCACTTTTGCTTTTTTTGTATTTATGGAAAATCTAGGACAATGACAGTTAAAACTGAAATTATTTTGATTTTGTATGAAAACACTGTATATCATTCATTACTTTGAGAATTTACAATTACATTTTGATGATTGTATTATTATGTAATCACACAATGATATTATCAGCCTTCACCAATGATATTTGCTTTTATCATGCATTTCTGTGTAATAATGGAATACTTTTATTCCAGGTGAGCAACTAATTGATATGTGACATACAATTAAATGTCAATTCATGCTATGAAACAAAAGTATTGACATCTAAGGGAAAAAAGTAATAATGTTGATTATCATCTTCATGGCTATAGCTTCATCCCTCCAGAGAGAATATACTGTATAAATGATCAGTATCTTAGATGAAGAGCTATGGTGCATTAGCGTAATATTGAAAAAAACAAAAGCTCATCTTTGTTTCTCAGTTCCCATTGAAAATGGAGCTGCCACAGTAGTACTGAGCCAATATGACATGAATTTTTAATACTCCCAGCCAGGAAATGTAATTACATGGCAAACGACTGTAACATGAAGACACTTACTATGTTTTCTTGGGCATTTTCTATAGCAGCTGCAAATTTGGGATTTTTCTAAACGGGGTGCTTCATGCATATGTTGAATATTTGTATTTTGCAGCCTGTGCTCAGCAGTTATCTAGCTAAATGGCTTGAACAAGATGATCTGATTGTTAAGTCAAGCTATGGGTTGCACCACTGGGGCCAATGTACCTATGATCAGACAGCTGTAAAGCTCTGTATCAAAGTCCAGTCATGAGGCCTGTGATCACACCAGCTGTTAGGGTTCATTTACAGTCCTAATCATGAGAGTCACCAAGACAAGCTAGAATATTCAGACCTTCTTAAAGGAGAACTTCCACTGATTTAAGTTGCTTGTTGACTGCCTCTACACCAAAGACCCTTTTCTTTTCTTATAGATTTTCAGTTCATAAGGTTAATGTTGTCAATGTTAAACTACATGACCTTGGGGAATAATTAACAAACCACAGTAATCACTGCATCACACTTAAACCCTGCGCTCTGTGCTTCCGCATTCAAATTTCCCAGCAACAGTTTTGTACCATGGCTAAAGTCACAGTACTCAGATTATTTTGTTGCCATCTGGTTAAGAAGGTCAACAGGCCAATGAAAAAGAGTTTGATTTTTGGAAACAGACATCTAATTAATGCATGTAGGTCAGCAACCTAGAAGAAAAGGAAGCAGTTGTTTTGCATCATGCACTTTTTAACCCCAGCCACATTTACAGGTACAGTACATCTCCTCTGGTGTGCTCCTGAATGAAGGTGGGATGTAGTTTAAATCTGAAAAACAAGACATATACTAACTTTTCATCCCTGTATTAAGATGCTTATTCCTGGTAAGTGATGTGGCAACCCAGATCTTATCCCAGTTCCACAGGGCACAGGGTGGGTGTATAATCTAGTCCATTGCAGGGCAATGCAGACGGAGATAATTTAGAGATGCCAGTTAACCTAACCATATCCATGGAAGACACTTGAAAAATGCAGCACCACGGTAACACAGGCAGAATATGCAAAATCCACACAAAAGGAACACACTCAACAGTCTCCAAGGTGGATTTGAACCCAGGACTAAAGAGTTGTGAAACAGCCACGCTAACTGCCAAACCACTGTACTGCCTCCCAAGTTATTCATTTGATTAAATTATAAAGAAAACTGCCCATTTATTTGATTTGAGGATGGGGGATTTTCATTTCATCAAAATAATGACAAAACAAAATCTTTTGCAATATTGCAACAGATTGCACTAGCAATGACAATCGAAGCAGTACTGACACATAAAAAATGGATCAATTCTTAATAAAAAAATTAAGATCTACCAAAACATAGCACACAACGTACATGCTTCCCAGCTGGTGCATAACCATGTTATATCAAACAGTATACAAGAAAAGAATCTGCCAAGACTGTGAGTTGGATATTTTGGTTTCCCAGATTAAGAGTAAAACACAGAGACTGGTTGTCCTTATGGAAAAAGTACTGTTCAAGTCCCTTGGTCAATGACAAGATTCATTGATAAGCCTAGTTTTTTTCCCTCTTACCTGCAATATTCTCAAAAAAGCAAACGTTCATCCACGCTTATTATAAAAATTAAAATTATGTAAGATATCCTATTATATGTTAGTTGTCCTTAATTAAAAAAAACATTAGTACAATCAGTCTGTCCAGCCTCAGGCCTGTAGATTGTGATCAACAGGCAGGGATGCACATCTGTCTTTTGTAATCACTGGAGTGAAAACACTTTTCATATTTTTTCATTACCAATATATTACAATTCCAATATTATTAATGAGTAATATATGGCAAATATAGGGTTATGATTAAACTGATCTATATTAAGAAAATGCTTTTCACTCACATTAATATGAACTAGTAGGTTAGGTAAGTCATTCACATGATAGCATCTTTTAGTCAAGAACTAATTTAAATCCAGCTATTCTCATGAAATATTAACTTATTCCACCAAATCTAACTTTTTGAAAAAGGCGATGAGTTTAGAAAGAAAATCTGTAGGGCAAAGCAGCATTTAAAGCACATCACAGAAAGAGCTTCAAAGCCCTGGAAACATCAAAGTTTCCATATTACTTTTACTGAATGCTATACTTTCAAGCCAAAGGATTGCTAGATGTACAAAAAAAACATTCTACATAACATTCAAGATATTTTTGAGCAAACATCATCATTTAATCACTTTAATTTTGGAAGATTCACAGGAAGGTGACTGCAGAAAAGCTCCAAAGGCACAGAAAGGGAAGCCCTTTGAAGCTCAAAGATGAATGTCAAGCACTCAGCTACTTTGTTCATTCCTCTACACACAAGTCATCGTGGACTAACCTTACTGATGAATTTGTTTGCTTAACAAATTATGCAGTAAACCTTAAGAAAATGTGGCTTGACTTGATTTGTCAATCTGTATGCATTTATGCAGACAAGTAACTGGTTTAAAAGAAAAGAAAGTGAAAATGCAATAAATGAAATGCAAAAATTAGCTTATACACTTTCTTCACTAGACTTTGTGCATACTAACAATTTGTTAAATTCAACCCATTGTTTCAGATAATGTTTCCTGTGTTGTAGCTAATCCCCAAAGCTGATTGCATGAAATGGTTTTTGCCCTATGGTTGAGAGCACCGGATAACATTGCTTTATCAGTGGTTGAAAAATACACACAGATATTGAGAAATTTCAATCCCACTCCCAACAGCCCATCCATCCATACTGTATATCCATCCATCCATCATTTATTCCAAAGCTGCTTATTCCTGGTAAACATTTCAACAACCCAGAATCTGTCCTGAAATCACCACACAGGATGACACACTGGACAGAATACCAATGCAATATAGTCCACAGAGGCATCAATTTACCTAACAAGCATGTCTTCGGGATGTGGAAGGAAGCTGGAACACCTGGAAGAAACCCACACAGAAAGAAACATGCATAGAGCACCCCAGCCCAGAGTTGCTTCAACCAAGACTTGCTGAAGCAGTGGTGTTAACTGCCACACCACTCCTCTTCCCAACCACAAAAATTTGCTAAATACTATACTGTACATCTTTATACAGTACATACTAATAACCTGTACTGTCAAACTGCCATCCTGATATTACATGTGCAGTATATGACACATACTGGCAGTTTGAATCTGTACACCAATTTGCTATAAATTATTAACCAGATACTGTATATTGAGATAAATATCTCAGTATATCGGACTGCTGAATAAAATGTTGTCTGTTAAGTACTATGGGGTGCAAACAGAATGTGCTCTCTGAGAGAAAACATTGAACCTTGGAATATTGCAAAGCAGATGGCTAACCTTATGTGCATTTTTTAAAACACATGATAGAATGGTATTACTGTACCACATGCATCTGACAACAGGTGACTTCTTGTACAATTTTTAAAAGCACAAGGTGGTTATGAGTATAATTAAGAAAGAAGCAGAGAAAAAAACAACAACTGCCCAGCGTGTTCCCTTTAGATGCCAAAAGAATATACAGTATACTATATTTTAATCATTAGCTTTTCCTCTGGCTTTTACAAGTCACAGCAGGATCCAACAGAAACAAACTGACTGTGGTGCTTGCAAATATCCTAATTGAACTCTCAATATGTTTTGCTGTTTTACTGACTTACAAAATGCAGTCGGTACATGTGTTTATGGGAAAGATGTCACATGAATTGGAAATACTGTGTTTATAAGTCAATTCTGAATTGAAATCTATGCCCCTGAATACAAAGTCATTCTTCTAAACACTTCGTAGAACTGCATATTTTAACAAGCTTAGGTCAGTAATGTTTTTTCCATTACCGTATTTTCCATTACTGTATTTATTACTTACCGTATTTATTATCTTTGTGTTAAAAATAATTGGAAAAGCAATAATATTGACAGTAAACATTTGCATTATATTATTTCCATGTGTCTTATGCCAGATAAAAGTTTACACCTGACAGGGATTTCTGATAACATCTAAAACTATTGATAGCTGAGATTAAATAAAAAAAGAATAAATAGACAATTAAGGTTTAAAGTTCTAATGTAGTTTCTGGAAAAGGTAAAGATGCTCTTTTTTGTAAATCAGGAAGAAAAATATAATAAAACATATGGAATAGATGCTAGGCTCAAATCTGGAACAGATTTGTACAGTACATGCCCTGGTTCGCACATAATTAGTTCAATAAGATGAAATAGGTCTTAATCAGAATCCTATTGTCTGAGACTATTGCTATCTCCTGCCTCCGTTGTAATTTTCTACATTGTTCTGCCTTCAAATGTATGATACTTATGTCATACTTTTACATATATACAGTATAAAGTATATGATACACGGACACATATACTGTATTGTGTATGAAAATAAATAACAAAATACCTATCTAAAACATGTTTTTAATTCACATATAAATATAATATAAAATGTCATTATACAGTGCTTCTGATTAATATAAGAATACTATTGCAAGATTTCATTTTCACTTTACTGGGTAGGTAAGAAGTCAATTTAGTTGATTGCCTTTACTTGATAAGACTTATACTGTATACAACTAACACCAAACCATACTTTACAACTTCCAAAATCCACTTACAAAATGAAATCATGCTTTCTTTAAATATTACTGTAGGGACAGGGCCTATTATTTCACTTAGAAATAAGTGTTATTGAAGATTTTTAATAATCATTCTGTTGCCTTGACCAAGCAGCCTTGTGTCTCTCTATGTTACACACAGGATGTGCTAATAGGTTTCTTTGATAAAAGACATCGTAAAACTGTATGAAGGCTGAACAGTGATACAGCGCATATGGACCCATCAAGTCTGTAGTCTTTTTTTTTCTCAAAACCATGGGTCCAAGGTTATTATCCATCACCCAAAGGAAGGTAGACCAATAATTAATCTGTAGGGTGGATACCAGAATTATATATACTGAAAGCATCTCAGCCAATCACCAGCTTGTGATGTTGTACCTTAAAAGCAAATCAATTCATTTTCGCCAGGTAACTCACTGGCTCCTCATCTCTTTCGAACTAAACTGGCAATCTGACTTTTCCAGCCACATGATTGCAAGCAGTCCAAGACAGCACTTCGTGTTCACAAACCCACTGTTATTTTCTCCTGATCAACTAAAGAAGACCGCTGGACATCCAAAGTATCCAGACATAATGTATTCTGAATATTCTGAGTTGTAGCTGGGACGAACCAATTTCCTCTCTGTCTACTTTGCGGCCAGAGCCCAATAACACAAACTGTGCACGGACTGTTTTTAAAGACAGAAGCCAGCAACACGTTAACTTGACAGAGCTGCCTGAGTACAATGGAAGTTGTTAAGCAACACCAGGCAATCAGGAAACTCCCAGCACAGAGTAGCTGCAAGTAGGATCGCAGACCAATTGAACCCCAGCTCGGTCTTACCAACAGAAATTCTAACTTATTAAGGACGTCTTACGAACTGACCTTTGAGTATAAACTTCTTTATTCACATTAAAATTCTCGAGAGTTGAACTATTATTCCAAACTTATTTGATGCTTAGTTCAAAATATGCAAATGCATATTTTTTGAGTCTGAGAATATAAATGTGATTTAATTATATGAGACTGATAGAACCTATAACCTAGACTGTTACACCTACAGTATGTATTTTAACTTAGAAGTTATTGACTAAGATCTTTGTAATCCCTAAGTGATTGATAAGCCTTTCATATCACAGCAGATCAGTTTATAGATATTCTATTACATGTTTTGTTTGCTACAGTAAGTATGTTTTTGGTGTTATATTAATAACAAGATTTATATTGTATATTTAGAATTAGTGTGTAGATACTGTAAATTATTATATTAATTAGCTCCTAAAAGTTGTGAAGTACACTTGAAATTTACTATTACAATTTTTGTTTGTTCTAGTAAATTGAAACTGTACAGTACATACATGCATGTACCTATTGTACATTGCTAGGGAAAAACCTGTTCATGAAAGGTATAGTAAGCTTTACAACATACTAATCTTATGTCATAGTGACTAGAATTGTTTTGAGTCAGTTTGCAGCTCTTTCAGTCTTTTTGAATCTTAAATCAAACTTGATCTTTCTGCTATTACTGCTCATAGAGCTTTTGTAAGTGTTGTAATCAACAATCTACTGTAAGTTTTTATCAGAATAATGTTGTCAAAAACTGGAGTATGGATACTTATGTATTGAAACTTCTTGAATGCATATACTATAGTTGTGATAGTCACGGTTCTGTGCGGGGTCGTGCCCCCTGCCACCCGTTCCGTCCCCCACACCTGGGGCGTGAACCCGGGTCTCCGGCATAATGCAACAGGGCACCAACCGCGTGAGCTAAAGGAGACCTCCCCCAGCCCAGGCAGCTGAAGACCCTGTTACGCGCAGTGAGGGCGCTGACATCGCCACACTAGCTCCGCTACATAGTCACTTTATAAAAATCATTATACTCTGTAAACATTTCATACAAGATTTAATCATGTCCAAATATTCATATAATAATTATATAGCATCTTCATTTTTAAGTTTTTAGCAGGAGCAGCAATTATCTCATAGCTCCTGAGTTCAGAACAAATTTCACATGTTGTTTGTACATTTTCTATAGGTGCTCTTCTGGTTTCCCCCCACTTTCCAAAAGCATACTTCTAAGTTAATTTGAATCACTAAATTATTAATGTGTTCTTGAGATTTTGTCTCTGTGTACATCCTGTGATGGACTGATTGGATTGCTGTAGTCCCACATTGTGCCCCCTGCTTCTGGAGTGGGCTCTGAATCATCTCTAACATTTCCAGGAATAAGTAGTTTTTTTTATAATGGATGTATCATATTTACTAATCACTATTTTGCAGGACTGGCACATAATGATCTTGTGCATTTATTGCTTCTTGAAAGCCTTTTTCTGTTTGAAATACAGCCATTTCTTTCTTGACTGCTTGAATCTGTATTTTGGTCCTCCATTGGGATAACCACAAAAGAAAGAATGTATGATGCTTAGAAACATCACAGATGCGTAATTAGTGTGTGCAATTAAAGTATCTAATTATGCCTTCAAAGCTTTAACTCTAGAGTTTAATTCAAATGTTTGAAAGTCATTTTGTTGGCAGATAACTGTCATGTTATAAGCTTCTTTTGGAATTAAAAGGCATACATTTCACTGTTACACTCCAGGTTTAGAAACACATCAACAATTACCCTGTTGTAAATACTGATAACTATACCTGGACACTCATACTATGGATATGAATCTTCAAAATGAACTTTTAACAGAGACAGCAACAACGAGTTACTTCCCAATTACACTAATGTTGGTCCACTGACATTTTCTAACAGAAATGATCTAACTAAATGTAAGTGCCCTACAAAAGTCATGAAACAGCAAATTTAAAACTATTGCTTTTGCTTTAAAGTCAATCAATTTGCATTTGTGATCATTGAATTAATACAAATGATGAGTATGCTGTAATATATGTTTTATTGCTGGGTCCCATACATACATTTGATCACATCAGAACAAAACCATACTCTGTGTTCAACCCAATGATTTCAAATGGCCACGAGTATTAGGACACATTCACATTAAATTAATTTCAAAGTGAGGCAATAATTGCATGATACTGTATGTGTGACTCAATAAGCTCTCTTATCTTTTTGTTCAATCATTTTAGATGCTTTGCTGCAGCCATTGTGAGTTCTTGCCTGTTTTTAGGGTGTTCTGACTTGACATTTTTTCTTCACTATAGTATGTCAAATTCAGGTTTTAAATCTGTTTTTAATTTGATTTTAAATTATTTTAAATATGAATTTGACATGGGCAGTCAAAGATATTATTTGTCGACTTGGGCTTTATAATGTGTCCTTTGTTAACACAAGATAAATGTACAGTACTTTCTATTTATTTTTTAATAAAATATCAATTGCTATCAATACCAAAGTGGTTGTATACAGATGAGATACTGAATGAATTTAACTTCTCTTTCAAGAAATAAAGCTATCATATAATACAACAATGTTTTTGTTACTGTAGCTACAGTAAATGAATTGGCTCTGTAATCTGCATGCAATACTATATAGTATTTTAATGTATTGTCTATAACAGTGCAGTAGCAGTGTTTGTTTTAATAACAACTCTAAGGCTGCCAGGAAGCCTGGAAGACAGAAGCTGAAAAGTTCGAAATGACAATTCCAGTCATCATTTTGTGCACAGTATCATTATCCTTGTAAAACTGAACTAGGCTGCACTATTATTCCCTTTATTGCATAAGAAGAGAGTGATCGAAATCTTAAATGAGCATTTTATGTTTTTTCTACCACCAGCATTGAGCTACTGTTTGATCTCTGCCAGAGCAGCAATTGGTTGTGAAGCATTCAGACAGCCTGCTGTCAGAGACCCACTCTTGGCCTAAAGTTAATTCATTCCAGTTTATGTATTGTTTATTTTAATTTCATGGTTAGTTTTCAAGGAGATCTAATTAAATCAGCCATACTTCCATATTTATGTATTCTGTCAATGAATTATTAACCCAACAGTTTTATGTATTATTGCATTTCTGTAATTATCTGTGAACTTTTAGTCCCAGAATTATTATTTAGCTGCTTTTTTATACATGATGACTAATTTATTTTAATTTACTCACAGGTATTAAGTTGTACTATCATGAAGGTAGTTCCAATTCATTTCTGATCTTCAGTAATATATTTTGGCCATTTTAATTTTAGCTGTTATTTGAGGCAAGCAGAGTTAATTTCTATCCAAACCTGAGTATAAAAGTGAAACTAGAGTAAAAAAAAATATAGATGTTGTGATGGGGAGCCTAAACAAATATGTACTGAAGTGCAGCCATGAAGGAATTCAGTATGCTCATTCATGTACAAAGGACATGTGTGATTTTCAAAGGAGAGCTTGACAAAGTAATACAGAAACGGATATTAAAACTTTCCCAGTATTACACATCTGAATGTACCAGAGGAAAATGCTGAAAAGTGGTCTCCAAATGTTCTCTCCAAACAAGGATGGATGACACTCTTTTACTCTTCCTGAGATCCAGGTTTTCCCATATTCCAAAAATTGTATTTTATAGTATGATCAAGTAGGAAGCTCTTATGGTTCTATTCTATGGTGTTCTTTCCCTTTTTTACAGCAGCTGTCCCTGAGCTGGTACCAGGGGATCAGTGTTTCTTGTCTCAGAAGATTAGTCACCCAGTGAACCAAGCAGCAGCCTGGTCTCACAGGGACTCTCCCATGGTGCCTGTGGATTAAACGGGGCCTGAGGTGGTAATCAGCTCTGGTGAAGAGTCACTGCAGTACACAGCTTCACTGATATCAAGCGGCCAGCAGCTAAGAGAGTGTTAAGTCTTGTCATTCTGTACTACCATATATTTATAGATTTTAACTGTCAATTTCTTAAAAGCCCTAGCCCTATGCACTTAATTTTTACCCTGCAGAAACAGTATTACTAATAAAAGTTTTAAATGTGAATAGAATGTTATTCAAAACATCTTCCAATTTAACTATTTTAAAAAATACCATTATGTTTAAAGATTTTTTCCTATTAGAAGATCTACCTATCTATAATGAATTCTGGGTGTGGATTTTAATTAGCTCTTTGTCCACTCAAAAGGATCCAGACAGAATTATCTTATGACTTTTCATTGTGCCTTCTTGCACATATAAAGTTAAATATAAATACACAATATTCACAAAAGGACAGAAAGAGATGTCATACCCAATTCTAATTAGAAATGCAGCAAGTACTGCTCTTATCTTATTCTTAAACTAGGAACAGTGTTCTTCTAAAAAAGTATATTGTGTTTGAAGTGAAAGTTCTGTAAATATGGATATTATATTTATTATCATAGTGGTTTTAATTTTTGTCATTATTCTTCTTTGTTGATGCCTTTAAGGCAGTATTCAGTTGAATGGAAAATGAAGGAGAGCTGGAGCAAGCAGGCTTGGAGGGTGAGAGAGAATCGGGAGAAGATGCCAGAGTGGCCAATGCCAATGCAGAAATGTGATGGCAGCTGAGGGTTGGGGTGGACTTGGACTGACGGGAAATTGGCTAGAGAAAGTAGGAGTGTGGTGAGGGGTAGAAGGAAGACGATTCTGGATTGTCAAGGAAGATAAGGAGATTGGTGTTGAACTATTTCAGCAGGAGATGAGGTGGAACTCTGAATGGAGAAAAGAGTCAGGAAGAGGAAGGAAGCCTGCAGAGTGGTTTGGTTTGGAAAATCTAAGTGTTGAGATCATTTAAGAAAATGACAGCAAGAGAAAAGGATGTGGCAGATTAAAGAAAGACCTCAAGTTCATCAATAAAATGAATGACACGTCCAGGGGGAGATGGGGAAAATAAGGATAACCAGCTAGGGCCGTGTATTTCCACGTGAATGTGAGGCAAAAGTGTTCACAGAAACTTACAGTAGGACACAGCAGGAGGGACAAAGAAGAGATGGAAAGATATACAACTTTTTTTTTTTACTGGGACAAAGACACAGCAAGGCAGTGCAACACAGAAGGGACACAACACCTCAGATATGAAGAGAAGCAGAGCACAGCAGCAGTTCACTCTTGCAAACGGTAGCTGATGTATGGAGAACAGATGAATCAGACAACACAGGATGCGGTGCAGCACAGAGGAGACAAACAGCAGCGGTAGTTTTCAGAAGAGAACAATGAGGTGAAGAACCAAAGTGACAGGGGAGAAGTGAGAGAACAATGCGTAGCTGGGGGAGGGGAGAGGTGAAATACTGGGAGGTGGGAGTGAGTGCAGGGAAGAGTCAGAGAAAGTACAGAAGTTTTTAAAGGCTGGCAAAAGAACCCCAGAAAACTGTGAACAAGAGCAAAGCATTTTTCATCTGCTCCCACAATCTCAGGAACGTGCTTAAAATTTTATCAAGTAGTCTGTTTGTGAGTTGTTGAATAGAGCATGATCATTTGGACAGTTACGTCTAAATGTTATAACTGTAACTATAATTTCGTAGACACACAAGAAATAGATCACACACAAGCAAAACCTTAATTTATTTCAAGGTGTTTTAATAGGATGATGCAGTATCTCAATTGAAAATTGAAAAAAAAACTTTTAATTTAATTGTCCGGAACACCTCTGCCTGTAGATTCCAAAAATGTGGTGGGCTGTCTGTTCTGATCGACAGTATGTCTATACTGTAGACATTGTTACTTTTTGGAGGCCATAAAGTCACATTACAGGGTTAGTAAAATTAATAATTTATCTGCTGAGGGAAAAAAACATGTATTATGAAAACAAATCAATGGTCTGAATCCTGAGATCTTTTCCTCTATAACCGGTGCAATAACATTTAATAAACTGTATAAACACATACATAATTCATCATGCTCTCAGTTGGTGCAAATCCTCATTTGCAAGTAACCAAATCACCTATTTTTTGTACACATAAAATTCTTTATTTGTGGGTAGTTACATTTTTTAACCAATAAATGACCTATGGGAAAATACAATTTAAATTGAATGAAGCACAATTGCTGGAAGAGAAATAATATGCTAGAATATTAAATGGGCAGGACCAATTGGCTTGATCTCTAGCATGAAATATACCAGCAGGCATCCCAATAAACAGTGAATTACTAAACCAGCATTGGTCAAGGTAATGAGTCAAGACTAGAAGCTGAAGCTTTAATAAGGATCTTCAGATACAGGTACAGATACAGCCATTCAAAGTTCATGGTACAAACCCGTAACACACGCATCTACCCACAAACCACTGCGGCATACCGCGGTACGTGATTGGCTGGCCAAAATGACTGACAGGGGCACTCGTGGTGCATTGGTGGGAAGTTTAATCATTTAATCTTTTTACTGTGCACATTTTAATCCTCTTAGTATTGAATATTTATATGGAATTTTAACACTAAAGGGAAATTTTAGTAGCTGAGCATAAAAAGAATAGGAGCATAACGCATCTGAAGGTCATAAACGATATTAATTTAGGAACATAAACATATTATGTAAACTGTATATTGCTGGTATTGGTATTTTAAAGAAAAAATACACACCAGTATTCCGTTTCTCCCTAAACGTTTTAAGCATCAAAGTCTTACATGTGGTTATTTCAAAAACGTTTTTACATGCTACTTCTGACCATGTTACTGTACGTTTATATACAGTACTTTGTGAGAAAAGTGATAGTTTTAAGCTTTTCTGCGAATACGCTTGATATCAGAGTAAACAAAAGCATACTTTTACAATTTGATTAATAGGGAATATAATATGGAATCGTGTATCTAAAGAAATTAATAACGATATAATTATATTCATGTACTGTAACACAAACAGTAGTATATACACATATCTATTGAAAACTGAAAATATTAATCCAAAATGCTAGTATTTTACAGGGAGCTTCTGATTACCTAACAATGGACTCTCTAACAGATAAAGTGCTCAATATTATATTTTTTCCATTATGCTTTGTTTAAAAAAAGTACAACATGCATGATTATTGCATTACAACATTACATAAGAATGTAACCACAGCTGAATTAGTACAGTAACTCACTAGAGATTTCTATTAGTATTGTACATTACAGTATGTGTCTAAAGTCAATCACTATTTATTGGGATAAGCTGACTTCTTCTCTTTGACATGTTTTAATATCTAACATACTGTAACAAGTTTGTTAAGCTGCCAGAAGGTTTTTTTCAAATAACATTGGTACTGTAGATGAACTTTAAAGTGCACAAACACAGAAGGATAAGGAAAACTCACAACCAGAATAAACACATACAGTACAGTATATACTTCTCGTTTGACCAGAAATCAAGTCCCGTTTTATAATTTTTCTTAAAAATCCTCTCTCTTCAGCTTTGTTTTTCTTTTTTTGGTCTTTGAAGTTGTCGTTGTAAATTAAACTCTGGATAAATGACCAGCCAATTCAATTTTCCTTCAAATTATGGTGCCTTGTCTTTAATTTAAAGGTTGTGCTTTTTAAATATACTGCATGCATATATTTTGTCCAAGGACTGTTTTGGAGGTTAGACATAATGGTCTCCAATTGATTTTCCTCTTGACAATAATTAGCTAAGGAAATTTTGACTTACTCTATAAATAATAGGAAAATAATAGTTCAGAGTCAGGTTCAGACTGCAAATCTAAAGAAGCCAGTGTTCTGCTTATTTTTATATTAACTGCCTTAAGCTAAAATAATATTAAAGTGTGAGCCCCTTGATAGGCTGGATAAAACTTTCAGAAAGGTGGATATTTCACATTGACTCTTTCTCTTTCTACTTCTATTTAACTCCACTTGAGGTTAAAATAGATCCCACAAGATACAATTTGGCTTATAATAAAAGTAATTTTGATCAAGTGGATGTTGATATCTTAAATCTTAAGATAATGATCTTTTCTTAATTTTCTCAGTTTGTCTCTGCAGACTGAAAATAAATATACTTCCCCACCAATAGACACTCCTTAATTCCACCTTTTCCAATATGTATCAATGATTTCAACATCTCTGATATTGGAAAAGCTATTTTAAGGGATTTTTTATATTTGTTCTGTTTATTTTCACTATTATGTAGTGAAACTCATGAGTTACTGTAAATATTCTGCAAAAAGACTCAAATATAAGTAACAATAATTTAAAATAACAATAACTTTAAACAAAGGTTGACAGAATCAATGTACAGTAGAAGCTGTAAATGAAATGTAAAAATATTTAAGGGTAAAATTTAAGACTGGACAGATATATGTCAGGTTACATGTAATGCAGACAAGTGCAGAATATTACACTCAGGTAGAGAACCATAAATTGCTACAGTGAATGGGGAAAAGAGCCTGAAGAATCTACCACTATGAAAAATATTTAATATTGAACATCTTTTTCAGGTAATGTAGGAAAGTAAGTAAAAAGGCAAAGGGACTATCATGCCATAGATAGCTATTATAGAAATTATAGACAGTACAGAGTAGCTATTGTAAAAGTGAAGAATTCAAATCAAAAGATGTTACGTTAAAATTGCTTAAAGCACTAAAAAGGCCTTATTTAGAATATTGTGTTCTCTTTTGGCATCTTTCATGCAAAAAAGTAGCTACTTTTGTTACTTTTTGTTTCCTACCTGTACAGGATGTCATACATTGACAAACAAAAATAACTGAATCTTTTTAGCCTTGAACAGAAACAGATTTTTCAAAAAATGAACCATGTATGGTACAGTACATGAACCATAGGAAAAAAGTAAAAACTATGTAGAAATGCTTTTAAAATAAAGAACAGCAGGCATTATTTTATAGTTTTTATATTTTAGCTTAAAAAACCCAAACAAGCTACTGTAGATGGGTTGGATGACCGTCCCTCATTCACACATGTTCTTGTGTACCATCTATAGCCAAATTAAAAAAAAGAAGGAATCTTTATATTACTCTGTGAGACCTCCGTTTTAGTTTTCTGATTATAACTTTATTTGAATGATTTATCCAAGGTAAAGATTAATTCAGAGAAACATACAAAAATAAAACAAGACTCAGAAACGTCTACAGTTCTAAGATAAAGTACACATTCTACTGTAAGTGTACAGTCCACGTTAGGTTAAACAAAAGCAATACAATTCAAGACAAAGAAATTACAATGGTACAGTAAATAATGTGATAAAAAAGTTCAATATGTGGGTCTTTATTTTACATAATTAGTGATCATTCTAAGCATAGTAAAATAACCCATCCCAAGCATTTTTTAAAATTACTTTGCATCTTATGAATATTTGTTTTTTAACATCTGGTGTAATTGTCTATTTTGTAATTTGAGTATGTTGTAGCTGAGAACTGTTTGGAAATAAGAGTAGCAGTTTTTGGTTTTGATGATCTAGCATTTGATGACATGTGCTTTCCCGTTTCAAATCAGCACTTTTCAAAATGTTTGTTTAATAAAGCTGGCTAATAGGGTTCTTGCATTGAGGATATGAGATGTTACACATTCACTTACTGCGTCCTTGGGAAAAAAAAGTAAGCTACTAGAACTAAAATCCCTCATCCAAGGACATGGGTTTAGAATCCATGCAAAACAAAAATTCTTTTGTCTCCTAATCCTAAATGTTAACACAATGTTAGTTAGTTCGACATTAATTTTTGTGGCATTTGTGGTTAGAAGATATTTATAAAGGTCCTCAGAGATCCCACAGTAAGTTTCTCGAGATACCCTGTCCTTGTTTATAGAAGCTGGGGAATTGGTGACTGTAATCATTAATTTTTGAAAGTGGCATTTGAGGTTATATGGCAAAAGAGGGCACTGTACTATTCTTTAAGTTAGCTGACTTCTTGACGCTAGTGCATTGACCCATCTCAATGTTTCAAGGCTCCTAAAACTTAACCTTACATCGTTGACAGTCTGGTCGAAATATTTTATGAAAGTGATACGTGTTTGACCATTTTCATAATAGCCAGTGGAACTCTTACTCTCTTCTCAACTGCACAGAAGATTACAGAACAGATTACTTGGGACATGCAGAAATATGCTCATGTAAAGACACTGAAAAAGTGAACATGTCCAAAAGAGAATGCAGATATTGTCTTAACGTCCTCAGAGTTGTAGGAACATACCACTCCTTTGAGCACTGTATTGTTTTGGAAAACAAGAAGTACAGTATATGGGTATTGGACATTGACTAAAGGTTTTTAGTGTCATATTGTTTAACTGATCATTTGTTGCAAACAAGGGACTATGAGTGTTTCAGAGACAGTATTTCACTTCACAATGGAAAGTATAGATTGGGCATAAGTGAAGACATGGTTGAACCTATTGAATGTCAAGCATGGTGAAGGTTAAGAATGTGGTCAAACACTGAAGGCACAACATGGTTTGTTTTCTAGACTGGTTGAAACCAGTATCGACGACATGATTAGAAAAGGCACATGTGTGAAACTTGCTGGCAGTGAACACAGTCTCAAAATTTCCTTGGGTACTGTGCACAAGATTACCCAAAGTAACCTTAGGACAATGAGTGACTTATTTTCATAATAGCCAGTGGAATTCTTATTCTCTTGTCAACTGCACAGAAGATTACAGAACAGATTACTGCAAAAATATGCTCAATAATATGAAATATGCTCAATAAGTAACTTAGTATAAATCCTGAACTGGAGGGGATTTAGAGTCCATGGACATCTGGGGTATTAAAAGTGGATACCCCAAAAGTGGATAACAAAGCAACTCACTTGTTGCCACATCCACCTGCATCGGCTCTGTTGTGTTACATGGTGTTACTGTACATGGTTGTCCTGGTGCATTTTGTGTGGAAGCAATAACACCGATCCTGTCAGCAATACCCATAAGTGTTTATTACAAATTACTGCAGACGTTCTAGCATGCACCTCACAGCCCAAGCCAGGTACCTAGTGATTTCTCTCTCTTCAGTGAAATGCAACAGGCAGTTCAGTCTTATTTCAGGAACCTGATTTCTGTTACACCTGATTTAATATGCTTAAACAAGGTTAGAGACCGTGTGGAAAAGGAATGTGTACAATGGCTGTATTATCGGTGATAGTTGTACAAATGAATTGATTACCGTTGGAGCTTTTGTTGCAGTCATTGAAACATTTCAATTTTATTGCACCCCAGGCCTTAAGGGAATGAAAAACATTTTTTTTTTGTTTGCTGTGTAATGCTTACTCAAGACATACTGCACACAGCCTTCTCTGGAACAAAGTTTCAGCTTCAGTTTCATCAGGTCAAAGAATTCTGAAAGAAAAGTTCATGGCTTATAAAACTTTTGCAAAATTTAAATAACTTGATTTGGTATTATCTCAATAGTTTTTCATTTTAAAAACTAGTCAGTATTAAAGTATTTTCTCACTATTTAGTTATACCCAATAATACTAGAATATTCCCATTTGTTCTTCACATCCTTAGATGCTTGTGTTTTATATTCTCTTCCTTCCCTTAAGGTCAGTATTCCTTGGGTTTTATAGCAACCTTCAGGTTTTTACATGATTAAATAAATAAAGTTTCTTCATATGTCAAAACGTTTCAACACTTTTTGTGTAACCATTTCCCTTTTTACAATGTTCCAGAATTTATTTCCTGCTCCCAGATTCTGATTCTTTGCCAACATTCAACGTCAACATCTTTTTTAGGTATTCCATAATTATACGTATTCTGCACATTCAATGCAATATTTGTCTAATGTCTGTTTCATAATTGATGACAATTACTGAACAATTAATATGCAATGGCCCAAATGGAAATTTAGAACTCCCAATAAGTAACTTAGAACAAATTCTGAACTGGAGGGGAATTAGAGTCCCTATTTCCTGCAAGTGAAGTGAGTGTATTAATTTATAATGGAACACTGTCTGTACTTTACATAATATCTGAATAGTGTTTTTAAATGGAAAGTTAGAAAGCAATTAAGCCACAGACTATTTGTTTTTATAGGTGCTCCATCTATATTAAGCCATTATTCATTCATTTCACAGCTTTTGTGGACAGTAATAGCCTTCAGACAAAAATAATACTACCACTGAGTTTTTTGTATAAAGCATAGCACTCAGCCCACTTTACATGTGATAGTACTGCTGTGTAAAGAATATTATTATACGTCAGAGTACAAAATAATGTTTTGTTCAACAAAAATTTGGAAAAGAGGCAATATCTAGCCACTATGATATGGGTTGTGCCTTACAAGTATTTGTAGCTTTGTCATATATTGATACTTTTCAAGCCCTACTGTAGTTCAGTGATTACATTTGCAAAACACAAAAATGTGATTTTTTGCTGATTTTTTTGGATTCACAAAAGCTTTGCCGGTATTTACAATACATTGAATCGACCTATAAAACCTCATTTTGTTGAGCTCTGCAAGATTGCCGTAGGGTAAATGGAATGTGGCTGAGGAAGACCAAAAAGAAACACACATATGAAAAGAAACAAGAACACAAGTAACTTGTGTGGTGTGTTTTGTTCTTATAAAAAGTTCAGTTTCATTGAACATGCTGACATAAAACATAGAAGCTCTATTGTCTTACTATGGCAATGTGACATAAAGATAACATGCTGTATTAATATTTTCATGTGCTCCAGGGTATATCATAAAACATCTGACTCCCCACTGAAGCTTTTATTAATGAGCAGGAGGAATAAAAAAAGAATAAGCTCATTTTAAGAAAACAGGCTATGTTGCATGGACTATTAAGATCAGGTTTCTCATTGGAAGATGTTTGTGTACTTATTTGTTCCAGGACCAACTGTGTATTGTGACAAATATGAATGAAATGCTCCTCATCTGCAGCTGGGGCCTATCAGAATAAGTTCAAAACAAGTTGTTGAAGTAATGAAAGAATGTATAAATCACCAAACCTGACATTAGTGGTTAAGCACAAGTCTGGGGCAGGTGAAAATGAATTATAAATCAAAATAATGACTGTTCCAAATTGCCATTTAGTTTTATTTTATGTTAAATTCAATTAAACTGCTGAATGTACATTCACCTATCATCATTATTTCATCCATATTTAATTCTTTTTAATATTCCTTTGCAAATCTATTTAAAAAAACAACCTGAAAAAGTGGAAAAATTATAACTCCACTAAATAATATATTATTCATTATCAATAATGTATTTATACAAAATGGTAGCTTTGAATTAACACAAATCAACATATTATTAGCAATAATCTCTCTTAATTAAGGACACCTTTCTAAATTGGTGTTATTGTGCTAAGTAATTGTATATACATTCAAGAAAAAAAGCTCATTATTTCTTATCAGAAACAACACAGACAACGTGGGTTACAAATATAGTTTGCATTGATTAGTTGTCATTTATTGACAGGGTAAAATATTAATTTTTACAGTATCTGGTGATATGCACAGTTTCTGTGTCAATGGAGAATTGATCTGGGGACTGCAGTTTCTTGCCACCTGCTTCGATAAATAAATGTGCTGGGTATTTTGGGGTTTACAAGTTCTCCTGAATTTTTATTGCTTTATCTCCATTCATTTGGTTTTTGATATATGAACTGAGGGAGTGTGCATATACTTTCAGGTCAGAAGTGTGGGATTCTGGTGTCAGTCAATTTGATGGGAAGGACAGCTGGTTATTATGGGGGTTTGGTGTCAGAGAAGAGTGGAGAGAGGCTACGATGGGGCTGAAGCTGAAGGAGTGAATTTGCTCTGTTGAGCTGAAGATTGATTTTACAGTACCACAGAGGCAGGAAAAGTGACCCAGTGCTGCCTACTTCCACTATGTCATGGGTTCAGCCAGCACTTTCCCTTCTCTCAGTTTAAGAGCTTCTTGTGGTGGTCCAATATTCACCTTTAAGTCTCCTATCCAGATTCATTTCAGTTCAGCTAGGTTTATGAAGTCAACATATGGTAAACAAAAAATGGAAAGGATGTTGAAAGCCCAATAAAATACCGTTCAGCAATGTGGGAATGCCAGGAGCAGCAGGGAAGTCAGTTGCTGGGGGTGATCAGTACTGTATGCAAAGGAGCAAAGTTTTGTCACTTTCTGGGAGTGTGTGTAGGAGTGAGCAGTGGGAAGTGGGGTTGTGTTATACCACAAAACATACAACAATCCAAACATCACTTAAAATGATGGACAGAGGTGTTTTAGACCATCAGGGAAAGAACCAGAATACCAAGACGCTGGACCTGAAGAATGTAGGTGGAGCCAGAGGGATATACTGTATGGTGGAAAATGTCTAGTTCTGGCGTTGACAGGACCAGTGCTACAGTACACACAATTCTTGGAAATAACAAATACCAATAATTAAAAAAATTAAAATAATTTTAAATATGTATTTATTATTATAAAATAATGTAATAATAATTTTAAAAGTAATTGTAGTATGGGCAGCACAGTGGTGCAGGGGTTAGCATTGCTGTCTCACAGCCCAGGGAGCCCTGGCCCAATTCTTGAAATGCTACAGTATCTGCATTGAGTTTATATGTTCTCTCTTTGCTCATGAGGGTTTCCTCTGGGTGCTCCAGTTACCTCCGACAGCCCAACGACGTACTGGTAGGTTAATTGGCTTTTGGGAAAGCTGGCCCCTGGTGTGAGTGTGTGTTTGTCATCCTGTCCACGGTGTATCCTGCCTTGCACCCATGGATTCATGACCCTGAATTGGATAAAAAGGTCAGAAAATGGATGGATGGATGGATAATTACAGTACTGTGTGTGTAATTTAGCCATACACTGCAAGCTCAAAAGGTGTACATTTTGACCTCTCCTTAAAAAAGAGTAGGCACACATTTTGTGCTTTTGGCTTAATAATTAACAGTTGCCCTCAACTACTCTTTATTGAGGGTCCAGATGATATTTTTATGAGACAAATGCCAGAAACTTGAATTGAATATTTTATTTGTAGTCCATAACTGAGGAACTGTTATCACACTGCACTGATTTTTTTTTGTAGAAGAGGAAGGAAAATTTGAAAGAACATTCCAACTCTGACTCTGGAAAAAGTCGCATGGAAAAACAAAAGGAACAAAACAGAACAAGATTCAAAACTCTAGAAGACAGGATCTTACTTTTCACAGATCTTTTTTTTCTTGTGCTGAATTTTGAAAATGCCTAAACCCGGCCATCAAACACTAAATTATTAATGCAATTCATCTGGTCCATGTCATCTCTTACTAGGAGCAATGTGTGCTTTCGAGCTGTAGCCAAATCCACCTCTGGGCACAGTTAGAAGTCTGGCAAAAAGGGTACGTGTTGGAGCATTTCTTCAAGGCATCCAACATTACAATCTGTGTCATCTATGGCAGCAGTAACTATGCTGACATCCAGAAAAATGTGCTTAACAACAAATTCAGTGTCAAACAAAAGGTTTGTGAGTTTCACAATAGAAAAAAAATTAACACAGAACAAAGCACAAACTTTTCAGATGTACATCAGAATTTGTGGTTTGTGTGTAGCTTTAAAATAGCCAACTATCCTTGAGCTGAGCAGCACCTTAAAGCATTCCTGAACATACAAATATTCATCAAAGGCTGGTTGCCATGCACACTAGATAGGTAATTATAATTTGAAACAGAATTTGAAATTTGAGATTCACAGAAGTTTCCAACCTGACTTTATGTAATGATGTGTGTGAGAATCAAACATAAAGACAGTACAGAAAGACTTTAATTCCCATTTTATTTTTGCCTGTTTCTAATTTTATGTAAAGCAGTAGTTAATCCAGCCTGTCAGTCCTTGTTGGTAGTGGCCATTAATTGAAGGAAATTTAAAAACAAATCCTAGGATCAACAGTAATTCTGTATTCAGGCAAAAGCATTGTGTTAAATTGGTTTAAAATTGCTATTATTTAGTTTTCATGGTCACGCAGCAGTTTTAAGAGGGACTCTTGTACTGAACCAGAATTCCTGTTGTGAAAATTGCACACTGAAAACAAGAAAACATGCATCATTTAATATCTGAACCAGTGTCCTTATTCTCAGAGAAAATGTGATATGCATTATCTTTAAAGTTGTTGGCTTTATTTCGGCTTATTTTGCTTATGATTTGTAGCTTCCTTTGTATTTTATTATTTCCTACCTTATTATTTAATTATTTGTTCTGATCATTCATTTGTAACATTAAGGGTTCAAAGAATAAAAAAATAAATTAAAAATGAATCACCATTATGATTTTCATCCTAAAGTACCTGTAACTAAATTAACTAAAGTAACAGTTAATTTTTCCCCCGCTTTTTCAAATTTTTGACTTCACAGCTTTGCCTTCTTCCTTTGTAGTATTCTGTTTTATGCCTTTAACAGAAATCAACTCGCTTGGATTTTGAGTTTCAGCTGCCAGGGACAATAGAGACACAGACACTGTGATTTAGATCAGAATGCCACCCTGTGGATGGCATATACAGTACCACACAGTTTGCAAAATAAATGTAAAATTATAGAGGTTTATATGGATTTTAAATCAATGAATGGAAGATGCTGTAATATGATAAAATGTAATTTTTGTAAGAAAAGGTAAAAAAAAACAGATCAGAAGGTACACTTCCTGTAACATAATGTACTTCATATAAGGCAAATAACATTTGAATTTTTTAATGATACAAAAAATTGAAAGAAACATTCAAGCAGGTGATACTTTGTACTTGAAACACCATGTTTGCATTGTACAGTAGGAGAATCTGGAAGGTATTGGAATGTTTCCTTCTGACACATCTGAGACATTTCCTTTATTTTCATAACTTGTGAAAATGAATGCATGTTTTGACTTTTCGGAGTGTGATTTTAGATTAATCATAAATAGGTAAATGAATCATTTGAAGCTGCTTATTTAAAGAAGCAGACTTCAAGCCAGTATTAAAACAAACTGCAGACCCATCCCAAAGTCTCTCAGTCAGCCTTTCGCTGCAGGATGTAAAAAATATGAACAAGTAATTCAGGATGTGAAAATAAACCAGTTAAGTGAGACTTAAGAAATGATCAACATTTTTAGATCACTATAAGACCTTTTGTCTTTCAACATGCATTCAATTATTCAGTTATTTTTTGTGTATGGGTCATTCTGCTTGACCATGCAAAGGAACAAAACACAATAGTATTTAAACAGATGGAATGTGGTAATATCCTTCATTTTTGAAAAATTTCCACCTTATACAGAGCCATGACCATGTTCCTCCACCTATTGTTCTAGCTTGGCAACAGTGAATGCCGCAACATCTTAAAAAGAAGAGGTTGTGCTCAGTAGAATGAGTCAGTGCAAATTGTATGATAAAGCTAGGAATTTTACCATAAATCTAATTATTTTTTCATACGGTTTGCATTAAGACTTTAAAAATGCATTGAGTTTGCAGTAACAAGAATTCATACTGATCAGTCTGTTCTAACAAGGAATGAAAAGTTCTGCAAAACATCCTTTGAATTAAATTGGTGTTAGTAATGAACATGTTATTATTCTGACAATAGTCTAGTCTTAATCTGCTTATCAAGAAATCAGTACTGTCTCTCTGTCCAGCTACAGTACAGTATGTCTATGTCTCACTGAGTTTTATACTGTATACTATATATAATGAATATGTAAGAATGTGTGCTATTAAAATATGGTTAATTAAAGAGGCAAAAGACAATCAACACAAATAATAGTTTTCTTAATATTAATTTGTACTTACAGTATTTAATGAAATTCCTTTTTGTGACTGAATCACCATCCATTATATAATTCTGTCAGCCTGCTCTTACTGTGGAAACCAGTAATGGAAAAGGTGAGTATCTGCACATGATGAAATATTCAAAAGGCCTCTGACTCAGAAAATTAGACATAAAGTAGCCTAACCAGGTCTCTCAAATGAGGATCAGTGAGTTTGAGTCACATTTATTTGAACATATCAGTGATTAAATTGACTAATCTATACTACTGTTGTATGTGTCAGAATGAAGTTAAGATGAATTAACTAATACAGAAAATAAATTTGAAGGGAAAAATAGATTTTTTGGTGCAAGCAATTGCACAGAACAAATTGATGCTGGCATACTGTCATATTCCTTTTGATGGGATTATCCCATTGCTATACCTCTCAGATATGGAAATTTAGCCACCAATCAGAGATTTACAAATGTCAATATTTACAGAACTCAAGACTACTTCCAAAACACAGTGGCTCTAATATAACCTATTATTGCATAAAATGGATTTAACTCCTTGGATTTCCTGGATTTCAAGATGAGAAAAAAAGAATGAATTATATCGTTTCGGAATTCTGACAAAAAAACATATGATCAGGGACCAGAAATATCAGGCTTTCATCTTTTCTTCCCAGATGTAATAAGACCACTTAATTTACCTTCCTATGTCTGATAATAACTTAGTCTCACTTATTTACCCCTTAAACATATTTGCTGTTTTACAAAGATGATCAGCTCTACTGTACATACAGTACATGTCAGTTAAATGTACTGTATCTTTTAACATTTCAGTTTGGCATTCGGCGCAAATCCGTAGAATGCAATCAATCTGGTAGAGCACAGGGGAGCTAGCGAGAAGCGAAATGCTGCATTAGTAAAGGTCTTTTCTCATCTTAAAACTCAGGTACAGATGGAGCACGACACTGCTCTATTGTATCATGTTAAATTAACTGTCCCATTCATACTTCAAACCTACAAGGATTTCAAACAATGAGAAGGTTTTACCTTATCACAGAAAGTGTATTCGCTTTTGGCAATTTTAAGGAATTGCCTTTTTACCTAAAATATGCATAAAGCATATTACAGTATATGCAAAATATAATCATGAAGTCCGCGCATGCTGATTAGGATCATCCTTACAAAACCGTATAGGAAAGTGTAGCGGCTGTATGGTTGTGTTAGGTAAAAACAACGAAATATTTTTTTTTCCTAAATGCTAATTTGGACTCGCACGCACTTGTGTGTCGCTTATTAAATTAGCGATGCAGAGAAGTTAGCCTTTATTGCTCCTGTTAACACCAGTAAATCCTCCTAACACACCAAGAAGGAAGTTTCGAAAACTGGCCCAGTGTTAACATTACTAAACTATTTTAGTTGTACTGTACATAGCATGTCATCTTTTACGGGAAGCATCAAATATCACTTGTTTATACAGCAGCTGTAGCTGGAATGCGATAATTTATGCGTAGTTCAATTGTGTTTTCCATATGAATGGACTTCTAGCACACTAGACAAATTTGAAGTTGCTATTTCTGAGACGTTAGAGATGAGGGTCGGCTGTACAGCGTCTTCTAATACTGAGAACTAAACGAATCAGTTTGCGAGGCTTAACACCCATCATCCTGTGTGTCTTTAAGTGGGATTCTCCCAGACTATACGGTAGGAGGGGTTGAAGTGACGCTGGCTAGCTGTGGTGCTGAGCGAACAGCGCTGTTCACCTGCAGTTGAGATCAGGAGGATCCGGGACGGTCTTCACCAGAGAACAGCTTTGCATTGCAAACGGAGCACTGTGGGGACATCCTAGAAGAAACACCGGGGAAATAATAAAAAGCACAGAATCCAAGCTGAAACTGCTGCTTCTGCTTGCTCGCAACCATGAAAATTGGCTTCGTTATATCGCTGACGGGCGCCTTACTGTTGGGCACATCTTGGGTAAGATGTTAATTTATTTTTTTAACACTGGGGAAGTACTGTACTGCACTGTTTGCTTTACTGTGTAACGGTTCACAGCCGACAGATTATGCCGGTAATCAACAACTTGATGAGGAGGGAGAATCTTTTTCTTTGGAGTGCTGTCTTTTGTACCATAAAGTATGTTTTGTTTTAAAGCTTGATGTACTGATTTTTTTCTATCAAAGCTACTAAATTATATCAAAACATTATGTTGTAATAGCACACTGTATACTGTATGTGTATATATTTCCTTAAGAAAACCAAAGTCTATTATGCACGCATTGTATAATGGAATAAATCTGGAAATTTATCCATGAAATCAGCAGTTATCGCACTGATTTTTTTTTACTACTATGACTGAATGGCTCTAGTGTGTTTGCAGCAGTGCACTTCAGACAGTGCGGATTATGCATATAAGGGGAACCACTGCTTTCTCTCAATGTATGTTAAAACATGAATTTCATATCCCGTTGTCGATGCCGAAGAGAGAGCTTTCTGCTTTTGCATTTGCGCTGATCTGAAACAGTTTACTCTTGAAATCTTAGAAATGCATTGTCGCCATGGTCCCCACCATAAAGAGTAGTGCCTCTGTGCCGCATGTAACCAATTACCTTTACTTGCTTATCTTGGATTTCAGAGAAAAATGCGTTGAAATGGAAAACTTGCCCGGACCAGATCGGGATTTTTTCCCCTCTAGTTTTAGATATAAAACATCTCTAGACGGAGATATTTAAAACTTTCACGCCTTTTCATGTTGCATTGCTGCGTTGTAAAACCTTAGCCTCCTAAATAAACTTAGTATGTTCAGACGCCACATACTGTATCTTCACTATTTTAGCGCACTCCTTTGTTGAGATTAATGCTTCCTCCTAAACTAGTTACAATGTGTTACACACGTTTTTCATTTGCGTGTGGTATAAATTGCCAACGCACGTCAATAAAAAAAGCCCTCACTCTCTAGTAAACCTCGTTATCAAGTTTACAGTTGTAATATCAGTGATTTTGTGAGTTGTGGGGAGTTCAAGGTAGTAAGGGTAAGTACAAAAATATTTTAGAATATGATTCGGTGATTTGTCCGTTGACCATGTAGGGAGGAAAGTAAGGAAGAAGAAACATCTTTGGCAAAATAGAGGTTATTGCTATACAGTATGTGATAACCATTGTGAAATATGTTGTGAAATATATCTTTGGCAAAATAGAGGTTATTGCTACGTATATGTGAAAACCATTTTCTTGTAACTGTAGTTTTGTCTCTCCATTTGTGAATGTATGAATCTGGGATGCCATATGGAGTAACTCATTGTTAAGCAGAAGGATTTGAGGATTAATTGTATGTTTACGTTATTTTAATGTTTTTATTTCTTCTTTTGTAAATTACACATTTTAGAGAATTAAATCCAGACATGAAATAGCTTAAAAAAACATGAAAACGTGTTTTTTTTAACTAATTACACCAGACCTGTCTTGTTTACTGTTAACAACAAATACAATAAATGACATGAATTAATAGAGTTCCTCTCTTTTTAGCAGAACGGTGGGGGCACTATTTCTGAGAAGTATTGCAGACAAGGTTATTATAGTTCTAAATCGGAACATTGGATTCCAGGATTCAGAGGTTAAAAGTTGACATATTTGCCAGATTTAGTCTTTTTTTCTACAAATTGAGTAGTCTTTGGTCTGGTAACATGATACTGCTTCTCAGAGAGTGTTGAGATGTCAAGAGATCCCAGTTCACCAGGGGACGTAAAAGTTAAAAACAGCTGCTGGATTTCAAACATAAAGGACGGAGAAATACATTCAACATATTTTCCCCCTTTGTTTCTGTTTTAATGCCTATATAAGGTATCTGCTTAGTCTGGCTTCACAAGAAGCCTTGTATTGTATTACACAGCACTAGAAGCCCAGATTAAACTAAAGTATATAAAACAAGCTTTAATTAACTGTAGTTGTGTGTTGATTTTAAAACAAATTTGATGATATACTGTAAAAATATTGTACTTGTCACATTTTAGAAAAATGATTCAGAACATTCTATTGTACTAGTAATCACTATGCATTAATTGTCAGACAAAAGACGAATTTTCACTTATGTTGGTAGGTTGCCTCTGTGGGTAAAGATGTTGCTGCTGCTAAACCATATTTACAGTATATGTCTTTAATGGTGGAATATACTATAATATTATAAAATGTAAAAATACTAAGAACAGTACAGTATTCTCATTCATTTTGGGGCAACTAACCCTGTACGATTTTGATTTTAAGATTTGATTTTGAATTAAATGCATGTTTTTCTTTTATTAGGGGAATTATGGAGACCATACAAGTAAACAGCCTTGCAGACCTGGATTTTCAGAAAGTTTTTATACAGTGTTTGTTTCAAGGGATATACTAGAAGGTCAAAGCATTCTCAAAGGTAAGCATGGTTTTTGCTTGGAAGAAAACTGTTGTCTTTAACTGAATAAAATAATTCAAGCTTTACGTCTGCAGCTGTTCTCTAAGATCACATACTGTATTTATCCATGTACAGTACACACATGTACAGTACAGTATACTATTTGTGTGTATAGTGCCATTTCGGTTTAAAATGGGATTTCAGAAGGTCAGTGTTTTTAGTTTCTTGTAATAAAATATAAAGGAGGAACACTCTCTTTTAGCCAGTGGTATGATTGCTAGAGAAGTGTGTGAATTCCGCTTCCATATAGAAAATTTGTGTGGATTTAAAATCATGATATTCTTATGATCAGATGTGTTATCCATTGTGCTACAGGCAAAATGACCATGTTAAAATGTGTAGAATCAGTTTTGGTAGAATGATGAATGCATCATAACGATCCCCCTAAAGGGATACTTGAGTAAAAATACGCTCAGGATTCACAGCTAATGTGCAGTTGGTGTTGGCTGCATTTTGCAGTGTATGTCACAGAAGATGTTGATATTCTTTTGTCAGTGACATTAAGATAAGGGTTTCATTTCTAAATGTTCTGTTGGGTATGTGTTCTTATGCATATCAACCTAACTGGTAAATTGCCCATTGCATGAATCAGAATGGTGCATCTGTCAGTGTTTTTTAAGTTGTAATGAACTTTAATTTTAATGCTGTAAATGTATAAATCAGCTAGAAGTTTTCCAAGTGACAGCAGTTTGCTAATACTGTGTATATTTAGATCAACATTGTTTTCCTTTCTGTGAGTGTTGGAAAATGATTTTATTTCATAATTCCATGTTGGCTACAGGATCTCTCTGTAGTGGGAATGGATCGAGACTAGTTTCGGTTAAAAAAAAAAACGTAGGCTATGTTATCCATTAGGCTTGCATGTCGGTTTTCTTCTGTTCAATCAATTTTCAGTACTGTACACCTGTGCAATGTGGCTTTTGCCCAGTAGAAATAGCTTTATATCTCTATTTCTGTGCTGTTTTTTTTTTTCTTTGAGCCCTTTCGTCAAACTCACACATCATTCTGTGTCTACATTTTAGCAAGTGGAGTTGCTATCTTAGCAGTCTGCGGGTAGTTAAGCAGATGCTTGTTGTTTAATTGTTTTGTTAAAGGCCACATCTTCCATTAAGCTCATGTTTCTTAAACAATTTACAGACTAACAAAATATAATACGTTCTGTCTTCCAGTTTCAAATCTTGACAGTGGAATGAATCAGAGGTGATATTCTTCTTTACATCCTGCTCACATGGCAGTGTTTATGTGACTGCATTTGCAGGATGTGTCACTGTTTCATTGCCGTTTTATTTAATGTGTGTGCTATTTGAACAAAGCAGAGGGGAGCTTGCCCCAGAATTTCTAAGACAGACAAAGCACATTTAAATAAAGAAATAATAAAGACTCCCTTCTTGGTTATATGATTGCGTTGGTGCTAACATCTGACCGTTTGTGTGTTTTTATGCTCTTAATCAGAAAGTGTCTGAACTTGGCAGCAAGAACTCATGAGGCCATTCTAAAACTGTGCTGGAATGGAAAGGGTTAATATAAAGGAAGTGAGATTCATCTTTTTTTTTCATGTGAAAATAAGGGATAATTTTATCAGGTTCTGCAAGAATTCCTGTTGACAGGAAAATTTACCTCTCTGTGAGAAAATAAAAGCTGACATGGTAGGGGGGGAAGGCAGCAATTTGTCAGTCATAGAGGATAGTGTATTTATAGGGAAATCAGTGTTATACAGGGAAAAAAGTAGTTATTGGAAAGTGTGAGCTCAGTGTTCCAGAATTCATGACTGGAACCAGAGTAATAAGGATACAATATTAATTTATAAAGTTGTCTTCTATAATTTCCAGAATAGTCTTTCATATTATAGGAAATATATTTAATAGCCTGAGTAATTCACTTTAATAATATTTCAGATCATTAGAAGGTTTTAACTCTTCTGTGCAATCAGAGAATGGTTTCATCCAGTGAATTTTCAAAATAACCTTGGAATGTAATAATGTTCTGAGCTATCTGGATGTTTGCATTGCTTTCCTTAGTTTTATTCATTCATCATCTTTTAAACCGCACACAGAAAAAGTTCTCTAGAGTATAAGAAGCTGGTGAATTGTATTTACTTTGCTCTAGATAGCTTTAAAATAAGATCTAAAATAAGTTGCCATTTTCTGTGAACCAACTTTGGAATAAGAGCCAATAGCGTAAAAAATCTAATTGACATTCAGCTTCCAATTTAGTGCTGTGCTTGCCAATAGATGCTAATTTGAATCCTGTATTGATCTGTATTGTTTTTCAGCAACTGTTTTCCTGTGTTGCTCAGTTTTACTCATAT